>NC_135795.1:14180000-14480000 GCF_051106095.1 Pogona vitticeps
TGGAATGTAACACAAAAATATTCTCAGTTGAATCTGTTTGCATATTGAGCCAGATGAACAATTCTGAAGTGTTTCAAATCTCAGCTCTGTTTATAAAATATTTGTGATCAATAAAGGTATGGCACAACCTTGAGTTTCACTTCTTCTTCTCATGAATCCCATCAGTCCTTTTTCTTTCTTTCTTTCTTTCTTTCTTTCTTTCTTTCTTTCTTTCTTTCTTGTCTCAAAGAGTGACGCACCTCTAAGAAGGAAGATCACAGCTATATTTAAACTGGCCTGCTTTGCATTCTTCGCTGCAGAGTCAAAGCTGTCATCCCACCACTCTTCTCTCTTTTCAATGAACCTTTTTTGTTGTTGTCCCCAGAGATGCCATCTGAGAGAGAGAAAACCCCTCTCTTCATCCCCTGTCGTGTGTCTCCTAGGAATCCCATCCTTGCCTCAGCAGGTCTCCTCTGTGTCGCAGCTGCTGACTGATGCCGGATTAAGCTGCCTTCTGACCCTGATCTAGCAGTACATTCGACAGAGCTACAACTTATGAGGAGCAGGGTTGGTAGTCTTTCCTTATCTAACAATGCCTAACAGTTTGACTCCTCCAGCATCCTTTATGATGACCTCCGCACACACTTTTCTTCTTCCCTTCCCAAGGTCTATCCATGTGGCTAGAATACTAACAAGAGGGCCAACACAAGAAGCATTGCCCTCCTGCCATCATTCCTCTCAGCTTCTGGTGAGAATGGTACTATTTTGACAGTGTTGGGGAAGAACACAGTTCTCAATCGGGAGATGTCAATATTTGTCCTATACGCTGACAACAAACTCATTCTCTGAATGCCTCACCTTATGCAGTCGAAAGTGGCACAATCCACACACAAGATGGAGGCAGTGGCTCACTGAGGGAAAGCCTAAAATTGGCAGAAGTACTCATACGGTCACAAGCACAGTCAGTGCAAGGGAAACCTGAAGGGTGTGTTTGTGCGAGTGTGTGTGAGAGAGACAGAGAAAGAAAAGGGTGGGGTCCCTTCCATCTCTGCAGGTCTATTATGATGATGATGATGATGATGATGATGATGATGATGATGATGATGATGATGATGATGAGGGAGAGAGACCCAGTGATGACAGCATTTTGACTTGACACAAAATATTGACTAGAGAGTCAGGGCCCAGACAGGAAAACCAAAGCTACTGCAGTATTGAGGAGAAAGGAATGGAGTACAGAAGAAAAGGACATGATTCACCGACATCCTGAATGGGAACATTCTTCAGCACAACATTTTGTAACAGGTCTCACTGCTTCTTGCAATTTTACAAAAAGAGGCTGCCATCCCGACCAAGAGAATGGAGAGGAAGGAGTCCCAAATCCTTTGATGTGAGTTGGAGAAATGGCACCAAGGTAGAACCGGAGAAAGACATAAGAGGAAACCAGAGCACAGAAAACGTTGGTTTTCTCGAAGACAGCTCCAAAAGCACTGCAGACATTCTAGGAATAATAAGGATGCGATGTCTCCCATGCTCTGAGTCGGGATAGAACCACTTCCAGATGTTTGAGAGCTTTAAAGAAAAAAAATAACTAAACATCTACATAAGGTGTGTCTTTCCTTCCAAATTTTCTTTGCTCTCATGTGGTCTTAGAAAGACTCCAGGCATTTTTCCTTGAAATGTAACAAGAATCAGAGTCATATCTTCTATTCAGACTGCTGAGGTTTTGCACTACCTGTATCTATAGAGTACACCATGCAGTTCATTCTGCAAAGCACTGGTGGAGGAAAAAAGAGCTTGGAAAAGTTTTTTTTTTTTTTTAGATTGAATGTCCCAGAATCTCCAATCACTCCTCGTGGTCCTAAAATGTAACTTTTCCAAGCTCTTGAATCATTTTCCATAAACATCTCTGAGAAACTTGCCGTTGGTGGAGTGATGTTGCTGGGGGAGAAATGCTCAAAAGGAAGGGAGAACATAATGTGGGACTGAAACCATTACTTCCCTTTCTTCCCTGCCCCTCGGACAGAGTCATTCTACTCTCCATGGCTTACATCTTTCAGTGTAACATAATATTCTATAAATTCTTCTACAACTGTGAAATGCTCTTAGTCTTGCTTTTGTTTTATTTCACTGCATCAACATTTTCTTCCAATCCTCGTCATGTAAAAACTGGCAGCAAAAAATAGCCATCACACAAGAACATTATCCAAGGTCCAGTATAAGTGACTAAATCATATTATTTATTTACATGCCCCAACAATGTACACAGCTCCTTCACTCTATTATATTCTAAAAATGACCTACTATAGTAGGTTTGGCTTAGAAGGCCCAACTGGCCCGAGAACACCAAATAAGCTTGGAGAGTGGGAGGGATTCAAACGTGTGTCTAAACCCAGCTCTCTAACCACTGCCCCATATTAGCTCCTCTGGATCAATAACCACTATGTAAATGAAACCAAGGCTAAAATTTATTGGTAGAAAGCTACTGCAACAATTAATGTTTTTAATTTGTAATAACATGAAAAAAAAATCCACATTCATCAATATGTTATGCAAAGCTGTATATTGTATTACAGTATTTATAGATTATAAATGGAAGGTAAGTGCAATTGGTTCTAACCCAATGCTATATTCTTTGTAAAGTGCATATCTGACAACAATCTGGCTGCCACATTGAATTTAGGTTAATCTAGCCAAATAACCTAAGGAAGGTTGAACACTAACAATTGCCAGGGGATAGGGGTCCCCTGGCAATTCGTCTCTTTATACTTTACTGGTTGATTTCCCAGAGGCAGCTGGTTGCCTACTGGGGCAAAGGGGAAGCTGGACTAGGTTGCCCATTTGTCTAATCCAGCACCTGTTCTTATACTGCTAATTCAGGCTGCAACTACACTGACAAATACTTCAGGATTTCCTCCACAATTAGCACAGACAAATGCAAAGTATTTTTCAATGATCACACGATGTAGAGGCCAACATAAATGAAACTGGCCTTTTTTGTTTCTGATTCTGAGATTTTGCCCCTGCCGCTGGGGGCTTCTGCTTTTTTAAAGCAGAACAATTTGAATGGTGCTTTCTCTGTGTGATTGTATTTTTTTTTCTATCAAAGCACGCGAGGCATGACTCAGGGTGGTATTATGCTGATGTACTAATCTGGGAGACAGAGGAAACACTACTCCTGCAATTTTTTCTCCCTAGTTGCCCCAAAGTATTTTTTTTTATTCTTAAAAAAGAAAATTACCAATTTAGCACTATATCACTGAATTGATATATTGATATATCAGTATAAATCATGACCAGAGTTTGGTTTAACCACTGCACCATGAGGCTCTTCAGCCCTAGCACCCAAACAATCTGGGTCTTCTGTGAGCTGAATACAACTGTAAGAGAGACTGTGAATCAAGGTGCAGCAAAGCAATTCCACTTGCCAAAGTTGTTGCAGCCTCAGAGGATAAAGAATATGATAGAAACAGCTCTATCCTGCAATAGGGGAGCATAGGTAGATGGAGACTGCCCTACAACACGTACTGCCTGGGGAAACAATCTCACTGCATGATGGTAGGACAAACCTGTTTACATATCTCTGTTTATCGCATATCCAGATCTCTCACTCTTCTTCTCTCTCTCTCTCTTCCATACACACCCATAAACCCACAGGTACCTTTTGGAATCATCCTCAACTCAATATGTTTTTCAGTGCAGCATAATCCAGAGATGCACAACCAGATGCTCTGTATCACCATGCTTCTATAAGGTTAGTTCCATTGATTTATTTCCCCCATAAAGCATTTAAAGTAGAAAATTTAATATAATATTAGTCCCAACAGGACTCACTGAAATAAATAGAATTCATTAACTCAAGTAACTATTCATTTCATTGAGTCTTCTCTGTTTCCAGTAACTTTGGATTTCACCTAAAGAAACTTTTTTTGAAGTAGATATCAGATTAAATACTGTACAAAGGGATGGTTCACAGCTAATATCTCCCAAGAAGATTGCCGTCTGTTTCCATACAGGCTACCGCTGCAATCGGCTTAGTTTAGCAAATAATATCTTGGTTTGCATGAACCTGGTTTGCAACTACCCTGTTTCCCCGGAATAAATGTAGATTGTTGTACATAAAAATAAGCCGTACTGTTTTTTTTTGGAGCAAAAATTAATGGAAGACCCGGTCTTATTTTCAGGGAAACATGGTACAATCATAGCAAGAAATAGTCAGTTAAATTTTGTTGGTGTGTTTGTGTTTAATTTTGATTTTATAACTATTTTGTTTATTGTTTTAAATTGTTTTTGATGATATGTTTGTTTAATGTGTAAACTGCCCAGTGTCCCTGGCAGCCAGATGGGCAGTATAGAAGTCAAATAAATAAATAAATAAATAAATAAATAAATAAATAAATAAATAAATAAATAAATAAATAAATAAATAAATAAATAAATCCAGTGAACACTAGTAACCAATTGTTTTTCTTAAACAGACAACTGCAGGAGGCAAAGCTAAATTCCAGCTAGGCACTGTTCTAGTTTGCCTTTTACCTTTATAGTAGTATATGAGGATGGGTGGCCCCGTGGTTGGCGGCTTGGGTGACTCTCTCACGTTTGGGGGGTGTGTGTGACCCTGGCCGCGAAGAGTGAGGTCCGCAGCCTGGGCATACATCTGGACCCGACACCATGGAAACGCAGGTGGCGTTGGTAGTCCGCACCGCCTTTTTCCACCTCTGGCGGATCGCCCGGCTGCGGCCCTATCTCGACACGGGGGCACTCACCACCTTGGTGCATGCGCTCGTAATCTCAAGATTAGACCACTGTAACGTGCTTTACGTGGGGGTCCTTTTGAGGCTGATGCAGAAACTTCAGGTGGTGCAGAATGCAGTGGCCAGACTCCTCACTGGAGTGAGAAAAATACCAACATATTGGCTGCCCATTCGTTTCCGCGTCAACTTCAAAGTCTTAATGCTTACTTACAAGGCCCTAAACGGTTTAGGACCTCGATATTTGGCGGAACACCTGCTCCCACCAAGGTCTACCCGGATCACCCGTACGAGTCAGGAGGTGAGGCTGAGGAGCCTGACGCCGAGGGAGGCCCGGAGGGAAAAGACTCGGAGCCGGGCCTTCTTGACGGTGGCTCCTCACCTCTGGAACAACCTCCCTTCAGAGATTTGTGCGGCCCCTACACTGGGAATCTTTAAAACCCAATTTAAAACATGGTTGTACATCCAGGCCTTCCCTCCAGTCAATACCTGATTTCTTTTCTATTCCTTCTTATTTTATTCTCACTCTATTTTATTTTAACTGTATCAAATGATTATGTAATGTTCTTATGTTTTATTGTTTTATCCTATACTGGAAGCCGCCTAGAGTGGTCGAGTAGACCAGATAGGCGGGGTATAAATCAAATAAATAAATAAATAAATAAATAAATTTATAGTAGTCAGTTTCTTGAAGTCACCTCTGCCATTTGAAGGTGGAGTGATGGCCCTTACATTTAGAAATCACACAAACTAGGGAAAAAAACCCAAACTGAGACTGGACGGTTACTTCCAAAAGCAATTATTAACAGTTATCGTTCAGTGAGAGATATCTGGTTGCAGAGCCACTGGTTGAGAGGTTGGCTTTCCCTGTGAGAAAAGCCAGCCTTGAAAGTTAACAATCCCGTGGTGCTCCAGGAAGAGCCAGCCAGTGTCCTTGGGGAAACTGCAGAGATCCAGGGAATGGTAAACCACTTTTAAGTACAGTGGTGCCCCGCTTAACGCTTACCCCGCTTGACAACGAATCTGCTTCATGATGAAGTTTTTGCGATCGCTTTTGTGATCGTAAAACGATGTTTGAATGGGGTTTTTTCACTTTGCGATGATCGGTTCCCTGCGTCGGGAAATGATTCTTTGCATTATGACGATCAAAAACAACAGATTGTCGGGTTTCAAAATGGCCACCGGGTGTACAAGATGGCTCCCTGCAGTGTTTAGGAAGGCTTTTTCGCAAGACAGGGAGCAGAAAATGGCCGCCCTATGGAGGATCTTTGCTGGACGGTGAGTTATTCAGCCCTTTGGAATGCATTGAATGGGTATTCGATGCATTTCAATGGGATTTTTTATTTCGCTTGACGATGATATCGCTTAACAGCAATTTTGCTAGAACGGATTATCCTTGTCAAGCAAGGCACCACTATACTTTATACCTAGAAAACCCTGGAAAGGGTTGGAATTCACTTGATAGCACATAATCGCTATTATATAGTTCTGGTGACCAAGAGCCTAGTTAGCTACCATTAACGTTGCAAGGTAGCTTTTCATATTTATCAGAAGTAACAGAAAGACATGCTGTTTTAATTATTTTCAGAAATCTGAATGCTATGAGCCATTGACCTCTGGTAATCCTGGGATAAATATTCTTCTCTTATCTACCTCTGTGTTATTTCAACACTCTCAAAAGAACAAAAGGCAGAAACCCAAAAGCTCCCCCTTGACTCCAACATTTATTTATTTACTGGACTTATACCCTGCCCATCTAGTGCCAAGCCACTACTCTGGACAAATACAAAGGAAGAAACATAAATGTACAGATAAAAGTAAATGTAACATTCCAGTTACACTGACAAACAGTGAATCTATGCCTTAAGTTAAACAAAGCAACTAGTCTAAAAAGAAACTAAGTACAAGCAGGGCTTGAAAAATGCACTTGTCCACTCGTCTGTGGAAATTGCTGCATGACGAGTCACAGCTCCCTCCCTCCCTGCCTCCTTCCCCTCCGCCTCTCTCTCTCTCTCTCTCTCTCTAATTCTGCAGTCCTCCCCTCCCCCTCCCATTGCAAAAGGAAAACTGCCCTCTTCTCGCAAGAAGAGAGTTTGAGCGGTATATAGAGATATAGCAGAATGTAGAATAGTCCCGTGCTGGAGAATATGGAGATTCACTGTTCTCAATTTCAACCGAATGAGGACACATCCTGGGGTGGGAGGGAACCTTGGCTCCTTAAGTGGCCAGGCACTTTTGCTTCTAGTTTTCTTTTTGCTGGAGACATTCAAAAGAAAGGCATTCAAAATACAAGCTTCATGGCCCTACAGGTACACAGATAATAAAGCAACCCAAGTCTGAGGGTATAAATCAGTGATTCCCAATCCCAATAAATTGCAAGGCTATAGTCCGGTCATGCTGACTGGTTAAATTTTTTACTGACTGGTGAGAGATTCTAAAATTTTTCAAGCCCTGATTACAAGTAACAGCTTACTTCTAACAAGTTTCTTTCAATCTCTGGGAAAAAAACCCCACAGATTTTGCAAATGTATTTTCAAGCCATGGTTTCAGATTCCGATATGCCTGTTGGTCACATGCCATGGTTTGCATGGCTAAACATCATACCAAACCACAGTGAAATTTCCTTTAACTACAATTTGACAGGATGTCTAAACTGACTATGTACACAACAAATCACAAGCATTAATTGAGCACTGTGAGGAAAAATGGGCACCAGATGTGTCAGCAAAGGCTGCTAAAAAGAGAGGGATAATGGCAGGAAAGCATTCTAACCACAATTTAAGGCAGCTGGGGGGGGGGAACCAAGAGGATACTGAACAGGCCAACAAATAGGAAGATGAAACTTTTAAAAATATGCAATAATGAGCAAGATGGAAGAAGAGGATTTGTTCAACCTAGAATTCTACAGAGTGGATCTTCCAAAGTTTACAAAGCAACCTCAAGCTATTAGAAGGACAACAGCAAAGGTAATCTAACACCACAAGACAGAAGGTGATTGGTTAAAATGCCTACCCATGATCAAAAGATTAGCTGCAGACTGAATGGAAGGCTCTTCTAGAAGAGGAAACAGTTCCTCTTCCCCTTTTCCCAGCTCATCTCTGCTTGTGGATGAGCAAGAGGCTAGGATCCACATCTACACTGTTTTGGGCTACTGCACACGAAAGCTTTCTGAACAAGGTGCTACCACCATTCCCACCTCACTGAGGAGAGCAAGGAAGCTGGCACAGAATGTGCAGTTTAACTCCTGGCATCTCCAGGCATGAGTGGTGGCGGCAGCAGCAGCAGCTTCTTCAGCCAGTCCTCATGGCAGGCAGCTTGGTGTCCTCAGCAGCGCTGCAAACAGGCTGTGCGGCTGCTTAGGTTCAGCATACTGATGGGGTAGTAAGTAGGGATCCCTGCCATAATGTAAACTTTGTCTCCGACAAACCCGGTAAAACTGAAACAGCCCCATGCTTTAATGGGTGACATCACAGATTTTCTCATGGTTCAAACCAAGACAAACGTTATGTCATGTGGACAGCAGGGAAAATATTATTGGGGACTAATGAAAGACATTTTGGAGAACAGATGCTCCATGTGGAAGAACAGTGAGTGCACCACAGAATTATTAATGTGGAATTCAACAAAAATGACAAAGCTGGAAACCAGTGGACTGTTACAGAAATACACTGCCAGTCAAGATAGGTCTTTGATCTACTGCAGCTGAGCTCTGAGTAAGATTCTTGTTGGCTAGACCAAGTAGAAATTCCAGGCTTAGGAGAAGTACCATATTTTTCCATCTATAAAACACTACTTCTTCCTGAACTCATTACACTAAAAATAAAGGGGCGTCTTTTACACAGGAGTAAGCTGAGATAGCTGAGGAGAGAACAAAACCTTGCCTCTGTAAACAGGCTTCCTTCAGCCACAAGGCTTAGTTTCCTACAGTCAGGAGACTTAGCTTTCTCCAATCACGAGCCTTATGGAATTGACGTCAGCTGATCCTGAATGAACCACCTCCTTGGAGGTGAAGCCTGTAGGGTCAAGATTCAACAGAAACAAAATGTCTGAACTTCTGAGCCCAGAGACTGAATCCTCAAAGCTAAGTTTTCTTAATTTTTGGGTTAGAAACTTGGGGGGGGGGGTATCTTATAAATGGGGGTGTGTTATAAATGGAAAAATACGGTATACCTCTGAAAATCAATTAGCCCAGAGGAAGTTCCTGATATACCCTAACTACAGCAGAATACGAATATTAGTATCAATCAGACCATATCTGGAGTATTCCATCCAGTTCTAAACACTGTATTTTACGAACAGTGACAAACTGGAGGATAGCCAAAGGAGGGCACCAAAGAGTGTGAATAGGCCACTAAAAACCCACTTAGCACCTCCCCACCCCCACCCCTCCGAGAACTACAGCTAAACTTGAAAGCAATAGGATGACGTACGTAGGGAGGTCGGGTGGCAGATGATGTGACGGTTTCTGTTAAACAAGAAGTCCCAGCATTCCGATCCTAGCTTTAACACATGGCTGTTCCGTGCTCAATTCCATGAAGACATATTCATTAGCGTGTTTTTCCTTTAAAAGAACAAAATCAAACCACAACACAGTGCCCAGCCAGCAGTCTCCTACCTAATAAAAACTCAGCTGCTTGCAGCATTACTGAAGAGGAAAGCGGGAAAACACAGCTAAGCATAAAGGTTCATAGAACACTTGATGCACCTGCAAGCCACAATTAAGCTTCAACACAATCCATCATGCTGCAAAATTCAGTGCTAATTACCTTCCACATGAGGATCTTTAGCAACGTGTTCAGCCCTTAACTGTGCGATTTAACAAAGCAGGAAAAAATGTTATTTATAAGAAGATGTTCTGATGCCTATAAACAAAATACTGTACCTTACATGACAAAGTAAGCAATTTTCATGAAAAACAGCCATGCTGATCCCACCCACCCACGCTCCCCAAGCAACGCTCAACGGAGTTTACAGACACAGTTGTGTATATCTGCTGTTGTTGCTTCCCTCTGAAATTTGGGGAATTGCTAGTTCTAGATAGAATTGCACTTCTGATGAAGAAACAGGCTTTCCTTAGAGGTGGCATGCTCTTGAATCCATATCTGTAACTGGAGCCCCAAGTGACTCTGTTACCCACTTAACTAGTAAGGCAACTGTGCCAGAATCTGTGACCCATGCACTGATAAACTTAATACTGAATTACAGTACCCCAATGAGCTCTATGTAGGGCTACCCTTGGAGTGGGCCAGCACTTTGTAGATGGTAAAGAATGCAGCAACTACATTACCTATTTGGATGTGACCCTACAGATTAGACCTGGACCCAAACAGAGACTTGAAAACTTCTTTTTTTAAGATTATGACTCGCAGCATCTCAGCATCTGCACTACCGGGAAAATTCTGGGAGATCTGGACTGGAAAAGGAATTTTTTAAAACTCTAGACCTGCATTGAGCCAACAAACTACTCCAAAACCAGTTTTCGGATGTTAATATTGGTATAAAAAGTTCTGAACAACTTGTGAATAATGCTTCTCCCTATGAGAAATGGTGAACATGAGGCCCGTCAGATGTTGCTGAACTGCACCTGCTGTAAGTGTTGCCTGCACAGCTATTCATTGGAGCCAACAGGAGTTGTAGTGCAAAAACATCCAGAGGGCTAAACATTTCTCATTCATGTGGTATGCCTAAGATCACAGGCTACTATGATCTTAGGGGAGGCTCATCCATGTTGTAACCTGCAGCAGTTTTAGGGTGCAGCAGTTAAGAAAGTGTTGTTCTAGGTCAGTCGTAAATAAGTTTGCATACTGTGGGGCCATGCAAGTGCCCAATGCAGTTCCATTGAAATTCACACAGGGTAGATGTACAAGTACTCTACACCAACATTCCACTTAAAGATGGACTCTAGGTTATCACAAATACCATTCAAAACAAGGAAGAAGCCCACATAATTACCACCCTCTGTGAATTTGTACTGACACAAAACTGTTTCACCTTTGACAATAAAACCTACTTCCAGATCAATGGAACATGACTGGCCCACAATATGCAAAAATATTTATGGCTGACCTCGAACATCACTTTCTTAACCACTGCACCTAAAAACCACTCCCCTATTTGAGGTACATTGATGACATTTTTCTAATCTGGACCCATGGAAAGGAATCCATAGAAAACTTCCACAAAGATTTCAATAACTTTCACCCGAACATCAACCTCACCCTGGAACAATCTACAGAACAGGTGGATTTTCTAGATACCATTGTAAAACGACAACATGGACATCTCATCACCACGCTGTACTGGAAACCTACAGATCGATATACTTACTTGCATGCTTCTAGCTTCCGTCCTGAACACACAACAAAATCCATTGTTCACAGTCAAGCCCTCTGCTCAGACCCACAAGATAGAGTCTAAACTCAAGGATTTACAAAATGCATTTCTCAGACTATAGTACCCACCCCATATGATTAAGTAACAAATTAATAAATCAAGACGGATACCCAGAAGCAACCAATAGATCCAGAAGAGAAAATACCACCAGTTGTCACTTTCAGTCAGGGTGAATTAAAATCTTTGAGTTTAAAAAAAAAAATGAAGAAAATCAGATTTCTTTAAATTTAAATGATTTTTAATATAAATCAAATTTATTTTAATGGGATGCTTTTGAATGAAAAATCTATATAAAGATAGTTTTCTATTTAAGATATACAGTATTATAGTTTATAGAACTTATATAATTTATAGAATTTATTATATTGTTGATTAGGCATCCTTCAGTCTCAAGAGACTATGGTATCGTGCTCTGTATGGAGGACTTATATTGTAGAACTTAGTTATATATTCATGCAAAATTTACATTTTTGGTAAACTAATTCAATGAATCCAAGTTATCTAAACTGAAATAACATGCACATTTTCACAGTAAAATGGTATAAAATAAAGTTAAGGAAAAGACTTTAATCCCATTGTTTTTCTGCAAGTCTATGTGCAATGAACACATTCATGTTTAAGCAAATACTAGAATATATATGCTATATAACGTTATTGTTTTAGTTAAATAAAATGATTTAAGTAGTTCTCCAAATATGAGTGGTTAATGTATTAAACTAAAATCTGTTCTGATATAGCTGTTTTACTAATCTAAGGTAAAGGTAAAGGTTCCCCTTGACATTTAGTCCAGTCATGTCTGACTCTAGGGAGTGGTGCTCATCCCGGTTTCCAAGCCATAGAGCCAGTGTTTGTCCATAGACAGTTTCCGTGGTCACATGGCCAGTGCGACTAGACATTGGATGCCGTTACCTTCCCACTGTGGTGGTACCTATTTATCTACTCACATTTGCATGCTTTCAAACTGCTACGTTGGCAGGAGCTGGGACAAGCGATGGGAGCTCACTCCGTCACGTGGATTCGATCTTACAATGGCTGGTCTTCCGATCTTACAGCACAGAGGCTTCTGCGGTTTAACCTGCAGTGCCACCACATCACTTTTACTAATCTAGCAGGCTATTATTCTAAATATGAAATCTTCATCTAGCTGCAAATATTAAAGATTATAACTACCAGCAAAAATGAGTCTTTACATTTAAAAATAATGATTTAAATCAAGTCTTCATAAAATCATAGAATCATAGAATAGGTAAGTTGGAAAGGGCCTATAAGGCCAACAAGTCCGAACCCCCTGCTCAATGCAGGAATACAAATCAAAGGATATCTGTCAGGTGGCTGTCTAAGTTTCTCTTGAATGCCTCTTACTGACTAGTGATTTAAAACATGTTTTAAATCGTGATTTATGGACTTGATCTAAGTCAAATCCACCCTGCTTTCAGTCCACAGCTGAGACCACTCACACACCTCATAAGTGATCTCAAACGCATCCTCAAGAAGACTTCACTCTCCCAATCCCTTGGCCTCAGACCCCTACTGGCTTATAGAGAACCCTCCAGCCTCAAGATGACTACTGGCACACAATGGACTGGTTCTTAACCTTTGTTACTCGGATGTTTTTGAACTGCAACTCCCAGAAACCCCAGCCAGCACAGTTGGTGGTGAAGGCTTCTGGGAGTTGCAGTCCAAAACTCCTGAGTAACCCAAGGTTAAGAACCAGTGGACTATACAATACTGACAGAGGGATGGGAACGAACCCTGCTACAAATCCAGAAGCCAGCTTTGCACCCACTTTTATTCAGGCAACACAATTACTGGACCTAACAATGTCACACACAATATCAAAGGCACTTTTACTTGTTCCTCTACCCATGTTATGCATGGCAATTTTTTGCCAACCATGCACATCTGCACTCTTCCTAAGAGAACCAGGACAATGTCTACACAAATGAATCAATGGACATGAATCAGACATCAGGAATAGCAACACACAGAAACCCATTTCACATCATTTTAATTTACCAGGACATTCCACAGATGATTTGAAAGTGGCCATCCCAGAAAAAAGAAATAACAAGACAAGAGATAAAATATATACGCATGCTAGATACAAGCATCAAAGGACTGATTATAAGCCAAGGCTTTTGGGGGCAGTATCAGATATAAACACTACAAATATTGTACTGTACTGCATACTGTTGTATGCCAATGTTTTATGTTTTTTAATTCTTTATGATATGTTGTAAGCCATCCAGAGTGGTAGAATATACCAGATGGGCGGGATATAAATTGAACAAATAAATAAATAACTCTCCCAGACACTTCCCCCCTGTTAAAGATCCACCTTAGAAATTTCTAAGGTTAAAACAGATTCTACTCTGCTCTGTTAGTCATCCATTGTCTGGAGTAATTTACACACTTTACAACTGATTACAAAGAAAAGCTTTGTAAACAGAGATGGTTAAATTCTCCACACCTCTATTTTTATTGCAGTGTTAATAGGCAATAATACATGGTAGAAGGGGGAGAAAAAAAAACACCAAAGAGTAAAATTCTATTTAATAAGCATTCTCTAATGAAAAAGAAATACTGAGAAAGAGCCATCAATGTTTATTGCAAAATATGATGAACAGCATCTCATTGAATACTGGATAATCATTCTTCAGTTAATTATATGACTCCAACCTGCAGTTTATCTTATTTGGCAGTTAGAAGCAGAACCTTCAGAGTCTGCCAAGAAGCCAAAGATTCTTCACACAACGGCAAATTACCTAGAAGCTCCAGTATTCATTTATTCATTCACTTGCATTTGTAGGCAGTCTTTCTCCCGGTAAGAGGATCCAGGACAGCTCCAACCTGTGCTCCCCATTCCCGTGGTGACACCTGTTTCCTCCTACATTGCACTACATATCACAGGAACAAGTAGCTTAAGACTATACTGAAAAAAAGAGTTATTCCAACCTGGACACAGCACACGGCATATTACCTGCTCTCCTATGGCCACTGCTGAGACACCAGCTCCCTCCGGCTCTCTTTCAACTCTCACCTAGCAGTACGGTTTCCAATAAGAAGCAGAGCACAGGAACCCAAGAGAAGCAGTGCCATCATCCCGCTTTGGAGGAGAGACCAGTTCCTTTTCTCTCTCCATCAAATATCACCTAAAAGAAACCACTGCAGCTGGTGACCTTAGTGGCCATGACAAGAATGTGCCTTCCCTCTCTCCTCCCTTCCTCTCCATTTGCCAGGTCTTAAATTTAGACTTCAAGCCTTGAGTTAAGGAACGCTATGCTACTTGTCTTTGTGAGTTACTCTGGGAACTGTTTTGGCAAAAACCTGGGGTACAAATATTTGAAATAAATAAGCCAGAAACACTTTGCTGCTCAGGCAAGTTCTGAACACAACAAGCTATGTTTTGCAATAGTTCATGTCTAGGATGGACCAATGGCCAGCCTGGGTAGCCAGGACCACTCTAGACCCTATGAACATTTCCCCGCCAAGGAGGAACTGCTGGATAGTTCACTGATTTAAGTCTCTGGCTGTGGAATCAGAAGTGGGGAGTTCAATTCTCCACTGTGCTTCCCTGGCAGGGGCTGGACTCGATGATCCATAGCAGGGGTCTCAAAACCTTTCAGTGTGAGGGCCACATCATATATTTTAGACATTTTCAAGGGCCGAAGGAAGGAAGGGGGACCCAAGTGATCCCCCACCTGATTGGTTGGGGCCCCTTTCCCTCCTCTTTCTATGCCCTGGCTGGATAAAAAGCCAAGGCAGGCCAGATGTGGCCCGCGGGCCATACTTTGAAGACCCCTGATCCATAGGATCCCTTCCAGCTCTGCAGTTCCAAGGTTATTATTATTATTGTATATTATTATAAGATGGTTCAAGTGATAGTTCCTTGCAACGCAGCTCCATACAGAACAAATGGGACGTCCATTTCTACACTCAGCTGCTCTTGATAGTTAGCAACCGAACACATATCCCACATTAGTTCAAATGGAGCACAGTAATGCAAGCAGATAATTACTAGCCATTTCTTTACCAGTCACAGGGGTTGTGTTTTTTGGAGGGGGGAGAGAAAACAGTGGATAAAGAAGGTTTGCAAAGGACAAGCTTTAGAGAAGCCCTTTCCAGCTAACTTGGTTGCTGACCAGTGGGTTTAGGAAAACTAATGTAGACTAGCATTTAGACCACAGGGCTGGGGATTTGAGATATCCAGCTTCCACTAAGCCATTTTGCCAGTCACTCATTCCCTTTGCCTGACCTACCTTACTAGGCTGTTGTGAGAATCAACAGAGGAGATAGTGAGCTCTGAACTCATTGGAGGATTTAGGAGACAGGAATGTAACCAATAAACAATTGGATAAAGTGGGAAATTGTATTTAGAACTTTGGATGGGACTAGAATTTACAATGCAGTGGGGAGAGGGCAGGGTTTTTGGTAAAAGAGTGGAATTCACTAAATTACTGTAATCCTTTAACCTGCACCGGACTGCAATAATTTAGTGAATTCCACCCTTTTAGTCAGAACTCTTGTCCCTTCACCATGCACACTGCAAAAATAGATCAAATGGAACATATTTATAGAATATTCTCCGAGTGTTGAATTCTCATTATGAAATTTTACTGACACCTCCAAAGCTGCTGCATTGGTGGAAAAGTTCTCAGTGGTCTTTCCTTATGAGTGTACAAATGGAATGGACACGCTCATCCTTTGACAGCCGCTTTGCTGTTCAGATTACTGGCGCAAATCTGTATCTGCCTCAGTCCTCAGTGCCAACAATGAAAGCAATCATGGATGACATTATGAGGCCAGGATGAAAGCAGAAGCCTAGTGTACTCCAGTAGCTAAAAGGGTGAGGGGGGAGCCAGAGGGTTCAAGATTTCCCTCATGCCCTTTTAGCTACCTCCAGCTGAAAAGGTCACTTCTCATTGGAAAATGTGGCTTCCATTTTGCCTGGAAAAATGCCTCTCGACATTTTTGGTTGTTGCTGCTTAGTCATTAAGTCGTGTCCGACTCTTCGTGACCCCATGGACCAGAGCACGCCAGGCCCTCTTGCCTTCCACTGCCTCCTGGAGTTGGGTCAAATCCATGTTGGCTGCTTCTGTGACACTGTCCACCCATCTCGTCCTCTGTCATCCCCTTCTCCTCCTGCCTTCACACTTTCCCAACATCAGGGTCTTTTCCAGGGAGTCTTCTCTTCTCATGAGAGCCTCTTGACATACTTTCTGCCAAAACAAAGTCTGAGGGTACCCCATACTTATAGAAAAGAACTGCTGTTCTGCCGGGCGCCTTGGGAGCAAATGTTCGTATGTTTTAGACATCAAGAAATTCAGAGCCAGGCAGTCACTGATGTGGCCTGGGGAAACCAACTTGAGGGTACACGTAGCCTGTGGGCTGTGCACTTCAAACTAACTAGACTGGGATATCCAGGTTCTGGTTCCCACAGACTGGCCATGCTATGTAGGGGATTCTGAGAGTCGTAGTCCCCAAAACAGCTTTTCCAGCAGTTCTGCAGCAGACAGCACAAGAAGCTGCTCTATATCAAGTAAGGCTGTTGGCCCATCTAGTCTATGGCTGCCGACATTGACTCATGGAGGCTATGGAGGGTTTTGGGCAGGGTCAGTTCAGTGCCTCCTGGAGAAGACAGGAATTGAACTGGTGACTTAACTGCCCCTATTAACTGCCTCTGAGCTGTATCACCCCTTTCTTCATCACAGCTTCTCCAGTTCTGGTACCAAAAGACAGAAATGAACCCAACTGTCTCCCAGCTCCTTTCTTTCTGCAAGATGACAACAGATTGTACAAAAAACGAACAAACCAGGGAGAGGCAGAAATAAATCACACCCATGGTTTCAACGGTGCTGCACCAAAATATGGTTAGTGTTTTGAATCTTCATCTGGGCCAGCATCTGTGTTCAGCCCTACTGGATGCCTGCCAAAGATTTTCTCTCTTCAGGTGACCTAGTGTCAAACGCAAGATCCTTCTGGCCCTTTGCTCTGCCTTTCCTTCGTGTCACTGTGTGTTCAAATGCTTCGGTCTTATCTGATGCCTCATGCTCTTCCTCTGGGTGACGGTACAGCTGGAACCCTGAGGGAAACGGGAAATGAACAGCTGGCAGGTGCAAAGCAAAGGATCTCATTGAAGGAGTCTTGTCCACAGAGGCCGCCTTCTGTAGACACAAACACACACACACATATCCTAGAGTAGGACTACTTTCCACCTGGGATAGAAAAGGAAATTGTTGGGTTTTCATTTTCCCCAGAGCAATTTGCATTCAAACCTCCTGAGAAGGGCAATGGGGCACAGTGTTACTTGCCTCAGAAACTGACATTGTACCAGCTATTATGTGATAACATTTGACAAAATAAAATGCGCACAAAACCACACACAGTTTTAAAATTTACATTACTAACAAGGTGAATACCATCAAAGCATATCTGCCAGGTGATTATCTAAATTTTTCTTGAATGCCTCCATGTTGGAGCACTCACCAACTCCCAAGGTAACTGGTTCCACTGTCGTACTGCTCTAACAGGAAGTTTTTCCTGATATTCAACCGAAATCTGGCTTCCTTTAACTTGAGCCCATTGTTGTGTGTCCTGCACTCTGGGATGACTGAGAACAGATCCTGCCCCTCTGTATGACAGCCTTTCAAGTATTTGAAAAGTGCTCAGTCTTCCTTTCTCAAGACCCAATTATTTCAATCTTTCCTCAAAGGCCTTGGTTTCCAGCCCCCTGATCACTGTTGTTTCCCTCATCTGCACTTGTTCCAGTTTGTCCTCATCCTTCTTGAAGTATGACTTTTTTTATAGCCACATCACACTGTTGGCTCATATTTAGCTTGTGATCACTGACAATTCCAAGACTCTTCTCACTCATAGTTTTGCTGAACCAGGTATCTCCCATCTTGTAACTGTGCAGTTGGTTTCTTTTTCCAAGGTGCAGTACTTTGCACTTATCCCTGTTGAATTTCATTCTTTTATTTTCACCCCAGTGCTCCTGTCTATAAAGATCATTTTGAATTTTGTTTCTGTCTTCTAGGGTATTAGCTATTCCACCCAATTTGGTATCATCTGCAAATCTGACAAGTATTCCCTGCACTCCCTCATCCAAGTCATTAATAAAAATATTGAAGAGCACCGGGCCCAGCTTAGCCTTGGAATACCCCACTTGTTACCTCCTTCCAGGTAGAGAAGAACCCATTAATCATTACCTTCTAAGTACGATTCTGTAGCCAATTGTGTATCCACCTGATACTTGATCTATCCAGCCCACACCTAGTTAGCTTGCTAATTAGGATATTGTGGGGCACTTTGTCAAAAGCTTTGCTGAAGTCAAGATATACTATGTCTACAGCATTCCCTCTGTCTATCAGGGAGGTGACCTGATCAAAAAACAAGCAGGATTTGTTCTTCACAAATCGGTGTTAGCTTCTAGTTATTACTGCATTGTTTTCTAGGTGCTTGCACAATGACTGCTTTGCGATCTGTTCCAGAATTTTGCCTAAGATTGATGTCAGGCTGACTGGTCTATAGTTCCCAGGTTCCTTTTTTGCCCTTTTTGTAGATAGGGACAACGTTAGCCTCTTCCAGTCTTCTGTCCTCTCACCCATTTCCCATGATTTCAAGAAAGCAATGGCCAGCTGTTCTGAGAGTTCTTCAGCCAGTTCCTTCAGTACTCTCGGATGCAGTTCATCGGGCCCTGGAGATTTGAACTCATTCAAGGTGGTAAGGTATTCGTTGACTATTTGTTTATCAGTCTCCAGCTACAATCCTGCCCCCCCCCCCCACTTGCACTTCCAATCAGTTTGGAAGTTCATAGTCTGTCTTATGGGAAAAGACTGTGTGGTTTGTGGCCTGTTTGTCCTTGTATCTTTTAATGAATATTATTATGATTATTATTGTGATTATTATTGTTAGTTATTACTGTTGCCCTTTTGATCTAGCTAGCCTAAGTGAAACTTTCCTCAGGTGGTTTATACTTAAGCAAAGATACAACTAACAAATAATAAAAACTATATACATGACACCACAAACCAAAACAAAATCAACAAAACAAAATCAACAAAACAAAGGTGACTGAAGATTGAAACCTGGTAGTTTAAATGAATCAAATTATATAAACCACAACATGATAAACACCCAGTAGTATAATAAAGATAATTAAAAACAGTAGCATACAGGGCTCAAAAAGTAGCCTAGGATGTTGCCAAAAGTCTCCTTAAATGCTTCCATTTTCACTACTGTTCTAAGAGCCTGTCGGGAGGAGGCCTGTCTAGTTTCTAGTGGCAGTTTATTCCCCAGTGAGGGTGCTGCTTCTGAAAAAGCCCAGGTCTTAGTATTATTTTTCTTTGTTTGCCTCAGGATAAGCACCCTCAATAGTGTAACCTGAGAGGAACAGGTTAGATGAGTAGATACTCTTGGGGAGAGGTGCTCCAATAGGTCCCAATATGTTTCAACAGTTCTCCAAAACGGGGAAGAGGTCAAGTCATAATAGCCTCTGCTCATGGCATCCTCCCCCTGCCAAGGGTACAGGCTAGCCCACAGTCATTACTAGCCTTTGTCAGGGCAGTCTTTTGAATTCCTGTGGTGCAGTGATCTTATACCACAGCAACAGCCTGGTCATACGGCACCATATGTGAGATTATGTCCCAGCCATTTTTCAGTCTCCATTCAGATTCTGACCACCATTTTCTCTGCCAGCCACAGAATCCATAACCAGCCCTCTCACTAGCTGTGGTGAGGCAACTGCCTCAGAGCAATGGATTTTGCTTGGCCATTCCCATCTTGTTGGAGATCAGAACTGCATGTCTTAAGACGCTTGCCTTGCACCTCCTAAATTAACAGTTGTGATCCTTTTCTGACCAGGACTGAAACTCAGTTTCACAGAGGTTCTTGGGGGCTTCCATTTCAATGGTGAGCAGGACCCAAAGCAAAACTGTACTGGACAAAAATGCCAACATAATTTGGCTTCTGTCTTTTACTCTCCACAATTACATTTTTGAAGTAGCACTTCAACAGTTCAAAATAGCAGAAAATTCAAACAAGAACTGGGAAACCACCAAATTATGGTCCCACATAGGGAAGAAGGACTTCCCTCAGAGGACTGAATTCAGCCTCAAGGATTAAGGTTTCCAACCCCTGATTCAACAGCTTCTTTGCCATTAGTTGGACTCAGAGAAGACTTCCTATTAGGATAGCATTCTTTTCTTGAATTTAGAGAGAAGAGTTTTCAAATGGTTACATACGTAGGAATTAACACATATGCACCACCCCTTCACACTACTATCTGAAGCAGAGTCCCACTGGGAACACAACACAAAATCCCACTTAACATACATGAGCAGCCCAAACAGGTCCATCTAAGTCAGGCAGCAGGGAGAAGGAACTCTCACTTCTGTATTGACAAAATGGACTAAAGGCAGGCTGTTCTTGTAGCTGTTAAGGCCACTATGTTTTAGATCTGGTTCTAGCCCCAGCCCCAGCCCCAGCCCCAGCCCCAAGGTCTTGCTAAGGTCTCCACTCCACCAAGGCAGGTAGAAAGAGGTGGTGAGATTCCAAAGCATCAAGGTGTTACAGCTCTGGATATCCACACACTGGCATCTGAAAGCTTCCATTTATGTCACTATGCCACGAAGCTCAGTCAAGGCAAAATGCCAAGGTGTAAGCAATTTTGAAGCACTGCAGGACTGCAAAGTATTACAGTATTATTATCTTGGAGTCCATGCTAACAGCTTTGTTTATTTCATTTATTAAAAAACATGAATAAGGGCTCAATTGCTATCAAGAAGCAGCTCCATGAAACACAACACAATATGGTTTAAATTCAGTTATTACAGCAATGACCCACTTCTGCCCAAGAGCTCAGTTAAAAAGGTGTACATTGCAGATGGACATTCAGGGACAGATGGCTTAAAGATACAATGGAAGACATCCAAACACTTACAGAAGAGGGAGAGGAGGAGAAAACCTCAAGAAGAGAAAGAAAGTAAAAGTTACTATACTCCACAAGCACTGCAATTTAATGTAGCGCCTCAGCATTTACTTTCTTTATTTAATTTATACTCTAATTTTCCAACAAGCAAAAGTGCTTGAAATGGCTAACAAAAAAAGATACAGTTTAAAATCAAAATTTTAATCAGAAGGATACTTACAAAAATCATTGCTGCCAGTGTAATATTCTGCTTCTTTTGCCACTGGCTGTAACACCAATGGTGTTTGTGGAAAGTCTGCATATCTTGTCATGGCTAATTGTGGCTAATTGATGAAATGCTGGAGGCACATCTTGGGTGTGCAATCAGGGAGGTGAAACTGAGACATGACCTAGCACATTATCAATTAGCCAGGGCAAGCTACAGAAATTTTACATGAACATCAACAGGATTCTAGCCATTTTGTTTTACTATTGTTGTATTTTGATGTGTATTTTATATTGTTAACATACTGCAGCCACTGAAAGAACTGTGGCTGGGAGTGGTTAAAAAGTGAATTAAATAAATAAACAGAATATCCAATCCTATTGGTGTTTGCATAAGGTTTGTGTAACTTGTTATGGCATATCACAACTGCCAAGGTGTTGAGGCACATCTCAATTGCACAACTAGGCACATGACCAGGCACATGACCTAGCACCTAGTCAGTAAGTGATAATTAGCCATAGCAAGGCATGTACATCTTAAGCAAACATTGGGCCAATATAAATTAAAGATAAAAAACATAGCCAGCAGTTGAACATCAAAACAGACAACAACCAATTATAAATAATTGTTTAAAAAGCATCTCATGGAATAGTAAACTGTTTGAACAGCCTTAGTGGAATGCACAGAAGGAAATACAGAATATTTTACCATTTTTTTAAAATTCAAGGGAGACCAAAAAAAAAGAGTGTATTGTTCTCTCCCACCATTTTATCCTCACATAACCTTGTGAGGTCTGGGCATGCCAAAACCATTTAGTGAGTTTCATAGCATCATGTGGATTCAAACCTGTGTCTCTCCAAATCTTGTCCAACATATTAGTATAGTACAGTAGCTTTACTATATGTATCTCCGAGTGTGTAGGCATTCCTACAGCAAGAACAGGCAGATTTTAGGCTACTGTGGCCTACTATGTTGTCCTTTACCGGACGTGTGACTGTGCAGCCCTTGGATGCAGTCACACCACAACATCTAGCAGCACTAATCACTGGTTACATCGCTGGGCAGAAAATAGAGCCCAACAACACCTAGATGGCCACACAAATATCCACTCTTGGTTCAGAAAGCAGCTTCAGATGTTGGGCAAAGAGGTACAGCAAAAAGGCACAAGCCGAAGTCTCAGGGAACTGCTACGCTTCCCTAGTCTCCAAACAGGGAGCCAGGTTTGAGATTAAGCAGGGCTTGAGTAGGAAGACATTTAAATTTTGTGTGCTTAAACCCTGGGCACCAAAGTCCCAGTAGGGCTGACTGGCACCATGCAAAATAGACTTAAAAGGCTAGAAACAAGGGGGGGGGACTGAAGAGGAATCCAGCTGGTACATGCATTTGGACCCCTTGCGCCATTTGGAGCATGGCAGGAGTGCAGTGGCTGCCTTTCACAAGCCTTTTTGTTACACAAGTCCTGGTTGCAGTGGCATGTGACCTAGGCAAAGGGAAAAAACACCCTGTAGGCTGGCATTGAGCCTCCCCCAAGTCCCAAGAGAGTCCTTCCTGTTTTCGGTCTGAGCCCCAGAATGGCTCCTGCTTTTCTCCCTGAAATTAAACTCTGGTGTCAGGATATTCCATTCCCCGCCCTCCAGTCTCTGTACCACATGTTTCAACAATAAGGATTCTTTCTACGGCTACTAAACTATTTATGTCAAAGCCAAAATGAGCTGTACCTTATGAAAAAGGAATAGTTGCAGTTTTACATTTAAATGACTAGTTATGACCTAGGGATGCAAGCTTAGCCTTATATTAAGACTCTGCAATGTCATCCCCCCTCTTCAACTAATTTCTTAAAGAATGAAGGGCCCATTCACTACAACACTACCCTAACATCACAGTCCATAGATACAGCAATAAAGCAATAACTGCATAGAGAAACACGATGGGTCCCCAGGCTCAGGGATGCTATTGTCCACTGAATAAAACCTTTGTGCTCTCTGCCAAGTCGCAATATTGAAATCTCCCTAATTATTGACTCCAGCGTTTAAGCCCATTATAGCCATTACCCATAAAGGAAAGAAGCCAACTGTATGTATGAGATAAATATAGTTCCCTAATGAACCCTAAAAATATAAAGAATGTGAAGCTAGACGGTAAAGACCATACTGGACTAAACCAAAGACCCGTCCAGCCCAGTATTCTGTCCCCACAAGAATAAACCACATGCCCATTGGAAGCCTAGAACAAGACAGAAAAACAATAGCCCTCTCTCAGTCATGTTTCTCAGCATTTGGCACCCAGAGGGCACATCGCCTCCAATGGGCATAATATAAAGCCATCATAATTTTTAACCTTTGATAACCTTGTGCTCTGTGAAGTTACCTAACTCTCTTCCAAAATCATCCAGCTGGTAGCCACCTCCACATCTTGTAGTAACCATAATTTAACTATATGCTATGTGAAATAGCCTCTTTTCATCTGTTCTAAAGTTTCTCTTTCACCCTTCAGCTTCAGTGATGACTCCAGATTCTAGTAGTATGAAATGGGGAGAAAGCTTCTCCATTATCCAGCATCCAACAGTAATCATTTTCTTATTTCTCTCTTCCCCTCCCTCTCTCTCTCTCTCACACACACACAGAGTATTACTGTTAAAAAAGTCTCTGCCCTGGAACTCCCAGGTGATGTTTAGTGCCTTGGGGATGTTTATATTCCTTCAGCATGTTCAGAACAATTGCTGGATTATCCATCTTCAGTATTTTGTTGAGTTCTTTTTGCCAACGTCCACCCATTCCTGGTTTTTAATTCTTTTTTAGCACAATAATGTTTTGAGTATTGTTTCAATATGGCTTCTTAGCCCCCTTGGCCAGCCTTCTTGGAACCGGGGGGGGGGGGGGAGGGATACCTATTGATAGTAGAGTTAGATCATTTTCATTGCTAGAAGATAAGTGCTTCCCCCAGTCATCAACGGATGACATGGAAACAGGGAAATGAAGTTGACATACATTGTGCAAGTATTAATGGAAGCAAGAATAAAAATAACTCTGCTCAATTAAAAACAAAATGACCCAATATCGCACATGTGGCATTATAAATGGTGTTGGGCTAAAACTCCCCTCCTTCAGAGCCACTGGGCTAGATGGGAACTGCCATGAGACAGACAGCGCTGGAGAGCGAGGACACATTCTCCACATTCTGCAATACTGGATACACTTTTGTGCTTCAAAGTGCATCACTTAGAAACCCTTAATAGCCACTGTTTGATTCCAAGACACCAGGGATGTTAGCAAGTCTTTGGGCCTGACTCCCAAGTCTCAAGTCCAAATCCCAAGTCCTTTTGCCCTACTCCCCCGAGGCTTGGGACTTGTGATTTGGACTGCGCATGCATCGCCCAACGGAGGCTGTTGCATGCGCAGAGGCAAGGGCCAACTTTGGTTGGCCCGTTGTCTCTGCACATGCGCCGGCCTATCAGCTGGACAGTGCGTGCATGGGCAGAGGCAGCAGCCAGTTGCTGGAAAGGAAGCCAAGCCTGCTGCCTCTCAGGATGGCAGTGGCAGGGAAGCCCATCCCTTAAGGACTCGAAAGGCCACTGAGATAAAAGGATCTGAGTTGCAAGTGGAGTCCAAGTCTGCCTCCCGAACCTCTGAGTTGAGTCACTGGTGCAATTTCAGTGAAACGCGACGAGTCACAATTCACGAGTCCCCATTCCTGCAAGACCCATCAATGCATGGGAACACTGGGAAATTGTTGCCACAAGCCCCCCCCCCCGCAATTAAGAGATCATAGAAAATGTAGTAAGCTAACTAACTCATCAAATACTAGTTACCACTGCATGCTTGTCAAAAGAATGCCACAAGTCAGCAGAGCAGTGCCTCTGGGGGTGGGGGAGAGTAAGGCAATTTTAGATTGCAGTGGTGATTCCCCACCTTTGGCCCTTGAGGGATTTTTGGACCTCTAAGTCCAAGAACTCCCTGTCATTAGCCATAGTGGCCAAGGTTCCCAGACGGTGGACTTCAAAATATCCTGGAGAACCAAAAGCATTAACAGGTATATAAAGTACAAGTCACAGAAAGCAGCAGCCCTCTTTATTCCATGCTAGTAAGCCAGACTGCCTCTGGAGTACTGTTATGGGGGGTGGGGGGGGGGTCTGTGAGTCACATGTAGACAAACTGGAACAGGTTCCCTAAAGGGCTAAGAAAATGGGGAGATATTTGCAGTGTGAGTCCCTTGAGTAAAGGTGAGAGAAACCAGGATGCTAACCTAGAGATGGGAAGACTAAGCAGGAACATGATAGCATATACTGTAAAAGAACAGAAGAAAAAGACTTAAGAAATAATGGGAAAAAATTAGAAAACAGAGAAACCTTCCCATGTCCACTGGCAGGTCTTTTAACTATCAGTGGTGTTTGATATGCTTTAGTTACTGTTCTTGATATTTAATGATTACTATTATTTAGATGGCAACTTGTTCACAGTTATGCCCTGCTATTCTAATACACAAAAATGGCATTACAGAAGAACAAAAAGCAGAATTTTCCTCATTGTTATCAGCTAACTGCGGAGCACAATGTCTAAAAAACATTTGTACCAATTCAAGGAGGAAATTATGTTCCTATTATGAAATTTTAAAAACTGAAAGACAGAAAATAATCATTATTTGGTTAGATTCTATTCTAACAAGAACAATTACACTTACAAAGCCAGAACCCTCAGCTGGTGTTTTAAAAAACTGGGAACAACCCAGCCACTTATACTGAAGACATGCACATTTATAGCTGCAAAAGACCTGGGTTTATAGGCTCTTAGAATCTGAGGAATCACATTCTATCTGGCCAAAATCAAATATTGGCAGTTTCCATGATGCTCACCAGTTAACCTTTTTACAAGCTGTATACCAACTGTGTGTTATTCCACTCACCTAGGATGATACTTCTAGAAATGAAGTTCTCTGCTCTACTGATCATGGCTGTACTCCACAGAATTACCAGTGACTGCCCCAAATGGTGAAATGGTAAATGCTGAAGTGTAGATGCTCATAATAATAATAATCCTTAGAGCCATATGAGTCATAAAACGAAGAAGGCTGAATTGATTCATAGCAGCAAACCAGCACTAACCATTTTCATCTCCAGCTGAAACAAGTCTTTTTGTAGAGTTGGTGGTTCCTAATTGCTCACATACTGTTGCTGAGAAAACCAGTTTCTCTTCCAGCTACTGCAAATAAGGTGGCTAAATTCAGAAGGAACAAGGAAACCTGAGGGATTGAGGGAGTACATCATTGTTTCTTCTAATCCAGAGCCTGAAACTATTCTGAAAGTTGTTGTCCAACAAAAAAGGATTCTTTCTGAGCGCTGTGCTAACCAAGTCCTGTTTCTTTCACCCTCTTCCTCCTGACTCAGCAAAACCCGCATTACAAGGGGCCTAGTGCTTTTTTGCTGGGTGCCTCTTATTGTACCATCCACACTAGCGGGTGCGTCACTGTCAAGTTCCCTCAATTCTGTCCCCGTGATTGTCCCCCACTGGCATAGTGGTACATTTGGAAGCACAAGTATTCATCCCCAAAGCTACCTCACTCAACAGGGAGAGTTCCAAAATACAGACAGCTGGATTGGTTTATAGCACCAAAGGTGGGACTACACTTCTATAGACCCAACGGCTCTTAAAATCAAATGACACTCAAATAATTTTAGAACTGGAGACCTGGAAGGGACCTTATGGATCATCAAGTCCAGTCCCTGTCAAAAAAGCACACCGGGAAATCAGACTCTCAACCTCTGGCTCTGCACTCAGATACCTAAACTACTGATCTATTCAGCAGAGATATTTTACATTACAACAATTTCAGGGGAACGATTCTCTTAAAGCCCATAGCAGAGAAGATAGGCTGAACCTTTTTTTTGGCCTCTTCTTTCTGTGTTTTAAGATAGATTATTGAATGAAAAGAGTGCCTGCAGCCCAGGACAAGTAGATTATAGCCTAAATTCAAACAGATGTGGCTGTGATGGGGCTGTTTTGAATAATGTCTTTTACCTAATGCAAATGAAGGAGTAAGGGGTACCTTTATATACCACTAAAGGTCATACAATCTGCTAACTTTCATGGATGCCCACTTCATCAGGCTTGTATCTTGTTATTAGTGCAAAGAACTTAAGAATCCCAAAAGTCCATGGCAGATGGATTTTGCCAGGCATTTTTCTTAGATGTAAGTTAGGAAAGATGCAGGCTGCACTGAAGTTGTGGTTTTAAAGTTACATCTAAGGAAGCTGTTGATTATTTGAAGAACTCGGATATGATTTCCAAAGAAGCACAAACATTATGCATATACCTTCCCGTTTGGCTTTCTTTTGAAACTAGACCTAGTCTACTCGAAACTCAATATTTGATTTTCCTGGTCACTTCCAACATCTAGCTGGGAACTTGCTCCCTTCAGTTTCTAGTCAACTCCACATGTAAACACTGTAGGATTTGGGTATATGTTTGACCTTCCCTGGTGTATTCTGTCTACATTACAGGAAATATTTCTAATAAGGCATCTGCACATCTAAAATATATAGTACACCCATTTCATACACAGAGGTGTCCTCCTTGGAGTAAGGCCTATTTAGCAAAACATAAATAGCCACTTAATCCTCATACAGTGGGTTGTGAGAACAGGAGTTCATACCAAGGCTAAGATCTATAAATTACAATAGAAGACAAGGAGGGATGCTTGCCAAATGTGGTTGGGAATCCTTTCTCCTGCTCTGTCTCCCAAAATAATGCCAGCTTCTGAACACAGAAAAACCCATAGAAAGGATGAAATTCCACACATATACCTGCTAATGTAGTCCCAGTAATTCCCAGCTTCCCTTGCCATCAACAATGGCATCTGATTATCATCAACACAGGCAATAATTCACTGCATGTGAGATGTAACCAAATACCCAATTCAGAAAAAAGACTCTTTCTTTCTTTCTTTCTTTCTTTCTTTCTTTCTTTCTTTCTTTCTTTCTTTCTTTCTTTCTTTCTTTCTTTTTCTTTCTTTCTTTCTTTCTTTCTTTCTTTCTTTATTTATTTATTTATTTATTTATTTATTTATTTATTTATTTATTTATTTATTTATTTATTTATTCCATCTATACCCCGCCTATCTGGTCATTGCGACCACTCTAGGCGGCTTAGAGCCAAAGAATATTTAGTACGTTTTACTTATGTATTGGTATTTCATCCAACATTTCATATTTTTCCATATGTAGGATGAAGTGGACTTGTTCACCAAAGCTCACATTACAATACAATACTTAGTATTTAAGGTGTTGCATGCTTTTTCTCTTCTTTGTTTTGTTTCTTTGGATTTTGCCTGATAATACATTTTTAAAGGTGCAATAAAGGCAATGAGGCATTTACATCACATCTCGCTTCACTCTTAACAAAGTAAAAAGTTTGCCCTTGTTTTCAGTTTCCTTAAACTGAAAAGACTGATTCAACTTCAAGCAAATTCTTGAGGCTGCTTTCTAGCAGAGGTCAAGGCCAAAGATAAAAACCAAAACTACAAATTTTAGCTTTCAAAGCTCTTGCTGACAGTAAGTAATCTTGTCAGAGGCAATGTGGGGTAACCCCACACAAGCTTACTGCTGTCAAGTATGGAGATCCTGGAAATTAGTGACCTCCAAAAGATCCTAGCATTAACTTTCCTTCTTGAGTCTTCTAAACTAGAGGCCATGGCTTCATCAATTCATCTCATATTCTGTCTTCCTCTTTTCCAGCCTCCTTCAACTCTGGGAAACTACCAAACAATGAAGTCATATAAAAAGTTAACAGGGAAACCCAGATTAAGTCCCAGAATCTGAGGTTCCCCACTCCAGTTTTGCATAGAAACCTTTAGTCATAATGCTGAAGATAAGCCACTGGCAAGCGACACACCAGCCTTGTAATAAGCAAAACCTAGCTCTAGCTTTGCACAAGAAGTGAGGAAACTACATGTTTGTCCTCAAGCTCAAAGCATGTGACAACATTTCCAAATCAGCCTCAGTTCTCACTTCTTGCTTCTCTCTCATTTTTCGTCCATCTCGCCTACCAGTACAGCAGCATTAAAATGAGACTGTCATGATCTCCACTTGAATTCTGCACGCTCTCCTCCAAAACATACGCTCCTTCTTCACTGAGAAAGAATTATTTTGGAGGAAACGAAAATGCAAAACTGCTAACAGATTTCTGAGGACAAGATGAGACTTTACGGTCTGTTGTGTAGGTTTCCACACAAACATTAGAGCCACAACATCATCTAAGAACTGGTGGGTCTAGGTACCAGTTTCAAAATGTCAATTCTTTTTCTTTAGCCAAACTGCCATTGTTATGTCCCTCTTTGATGTTTCTTGCTAACCAGTTAACAGAGTGATATAAGCCCTGATCTCCTCATCGTGAGATGTTGGCCAATATGCTTTTCAATTACCGTGCATGTCACTGCAAACACAGAAGGGGGGGTGCATAGAGGTCTAGTCACCTGTCTGCTTGTATGGTTACTAATGCAACCCACTGTATGGACAGCTCTGTACATCACTGCAGTCACTTCTAAATTTACAGTTACATGCATGGTAAATTGGACAGGATACTGTGCACTGCACAGATAAATAAAATGTTATTTGCCTGTTTGACCAACCAGGACACTATCTACTATGGACTGGACAATGTATGATCCTTGTAAGTCCCTGTCAGCACTGCTGGTGGTGAAGACTTCTAGAAGTTGAAGTCCAGGAACATCTGGGGATTCAAGGTTGGGAATCACTGCTCTAGATGCTATACTTCAGTCCCCATGAGCCCTCATGACTGGCTATGCTAGCTAGGGCTGGTAGCAGTTACAGACCAAATATATCTGGAGGGCCATAAGATGCCTCACCCCGGCATAGAAGGAAATGTTTCTAAGACAACCTGTCACAAGTTGTTTAGTGTTCTGTATGCAAATAGCAATACCTTAACTTTCTCCACTGCAATGAGAGACATTGCATGACGTGGTGTTATGTGAGTGTCATGCATCAGGTAGCACAGTGCACACCTTAAAGAGCTAATGTCACCGGACCTTCTTCCCACTCTTCTTTCTCCACTCTTCTTTTCAAGTTTTTCAAATGAACTCCTGTCAAACCTAGAGGATTGTTTGAGCCACAAAGGTGAGCTAAAAATGTAAATTCTTGCTTGTGTCATTTGCACAAACAAGTACCAGAATCTTCTTGCCTTTACCTGCAAAACTAAGAGATATTTTGACAGTATCAATGTCATATTTCTCAAAGTTATTTTTTCAAAAATTGCACAAAACTACAATAACTGCTGCCCTATTGCAAGGATTTTTTTTAACTGAAGTGCCCTGAATGGGTTCTTTGAATCTCTTCTGATTACTCAGTCAGCTCCTCTATACTTCCTCTTCATGGGGATAAGGCTTTGTGCAAAGACATTTTGAGGAAATCATAGAAACCTCAATGGAAAATAATAGTCATTGGTGAAATTCAGTAGTAACTTGCAACTACAGTAAGTGGAGGTGTTATAAGTCAACACTTACATATATTCCACTGATTCAGTGGGCCTATTCTAGCTGTGACTTACTAGTGGGTCTCAAGTCTCAGTCTCTATCTCATGCTGGAGGCGAGAAATCTGTGGATCAGCAGTATCTTGACAAGCTATCTCAGCATCTCCTGATGAGTAAAAGTAATTTTTCAAAGATTATTTTCAGTGCCAAACAAAACCACCAATATTTACTGAAAGCACAGTTCCTTCTGCAGAATCATGAATACTATTGATATCCTATAATGTCACGAACCATTAAAGAGGACCTTAAAAGTAACATGCTATAATCTCTCTCTCTCTCTCTCTCTCTCTCTCAGTACAGAGCAGACTAATGAAGAACTACTGTGTTCCCACAAATGCAGTCTTGTTTAAGAATCTGGGTCTAGATCAAAGGTGGGCAATTGCAGAATATTTTTAGCCAACAACTCCCATCAGCTCTTTCATCATAACCAATAATGTCAAAAAAACAGCGACTGCTACAGTCACCAACCAGTGGTCTAGATGGACTGTTTGTGTTTGCATTTGATCAAAATTAAGAGTGCACCAATATAACAATGGCCTCACTTGCACCTGACAATCAGGCTTTATCTCAAGCTGGAACTAATGTTGATCTAGTAGAGGCAACTTCCAGACATTGTTGGAATTGCAACTCCTGAAAGCTGAGGCAGCAGAGCCCATGGTAAGGCACATGGGGAGTTGTTGTGGTCCAACAACATTTGGGGGTCCACATGATTGCACATCTAAGCTTAGAGCCTGATCCAGGGAACTCTGTGCATTTAACCACATAGGTTCCGTGAGTGAAGGCCGAATTGTATTTCCATAAAATCTGCATTATCCAGGACTGTCTAAAATATATAACACTGCCTTTACATTTCTCAAAATCCAACACGGAAAAGTCATTTCTCCCATCTAACTTTCAATGACGTGTTTATTTCCTTTAAAAGTAATCTTATTCTTTCCTTCCTGTTCCCTTCTTTTTGTTGAGCTGCAAACGAAAGGGTGACAGATGTCAGCCAGGTGGCTAACCCAGAAAAGGAGTACAACAAAATTGAAATTTAGGGAAGGAGGTGAGCTGAGTGAGGCAGAGATGTACAACCGGGCAATGGAAAGGGACAGAGCAAGGGTGAGAATCATACACAACCTCCTGATGTCTTTTCTGCAGCCCCCTCAATCCCCAGAGACAAAATGGGAGTGCAGGGATGGTTTCCCTGGAAGTCTTTTCCTATCTTTGAATCCCCTTTTTCCAAAACAGAAATTGAGTTCTGGCCATGTCTCGGTTTGTTTTGTTATTTTGATAAGATTGAGCATCTCCTCGCTTCAGGCTTTGGGAAAACACCAGCTTTCGCAAAGATGCTGATGCCAAGAGTCATACCTCTATTGCTAATTCTATATAACCAAAAGGATATATACCCTATTAGTTGCACAAAGATACAAGTGAGCTCAGGAACTAATTTTAACTCAAGAAACCCCATGGAAGGCTCTTGCTCAAGAAAAAGGAAGGGTATATGAATGGGGAGGAGCAAAGAGGGAAGTTCAGTAAGACAGAAGGCATGAAGAGAACACGGCAACACTCAATGCTGAATTAACACATCTGAAGAAGAAAGCGTTGACTTAGAAGATTCCAGAACAAGTCTGCCTCTATCGGCATCACAGCCTTGTTCTGAACAGACCAAAAAAGTCCATGGTTTCTTCGGTGGACCAGCCACTCCTTCTACCGAAGCTGTCCTGTAGGATGTAGAGAAAGCCCTGTTCAATAATTACAATCCATGCTACAGATAATATAGCATTACAAATGGAGTTAAGTTATGAAATTATAGATGTCTGCTTACCCCAGCACGTGCTTTTTTGCAAAACAAACAAACAAACAAACAAACAAACAAAAAAACCCACCCTTACTTTTTTTTCAGTAGTCACTGGGAAAAAAGCATGGGCTTCAATTGCAAGCTGACTGCTCAGGAGTGCAAATTTGAAAGAAAAAACAACTACATCCCCAGAGGGAAAACAAACTATTGAATTTTGACAACATGCTAATCATATTGTATAGTTTGACTCACATTGGGCCTGGATTTATGTGCTAAGCATCCAGCTCACTGGATCCTGGCAAACTAACACACAGAGAAATATCAATGCTTACAACAGGAATCCACCATACTACAATACCCATCATCCTGACAATTGACATTGTGCTATAGTGATTTAGTTCAATCCATTTAGAGAAAATTAGCTTGCGAAAGGCTTGAGTAGGCAGTCAGGAGGTGATTTTAACCAGAGTTCAGGAAATTTTATTATTATTATTTTTTGGACTACAGCTGTCTAAAATATCCAGAACTACTGGCCATGCTAGTTGAGGGATTCAAGAAGTGTGATCTCAAAAAGGAACTTTTATAAACTCTGATCACAATTCCTCCATTTCTATTATCAACAATTCAGAAGAATATGAGATGGGAAAAGCAGGGCCATGACAACCCATTAGATATAGCAGCATATTATACAACTAACGCTACAATAAGAAACTCATAACTTTAACACCAAACATTTTTAACAACCTAAAAATATCCATTTATCTCCCTTCTCCCCTATGCAAAATGGAGGGGCTGAATGAAAGGAGATCTTCTGCTTTTACTTGGCCACTTAGAGGAACTTTTGAACAATCTACAGTAAAGATTTGCTTTGATTTTGGTAGTGTTCTAAGCCTGACCTTTGAGTCCCAACACCAAAAATGAAAGTGTAAGTACCCCAACCTATTGGAAATAGGAAAAGAATCAACTCACAAGTTTTTGCTTGGCTATAAAAAGCCAAGTAAGAAGTAAGGAAAAGGCTTAATGAACAAGTAACACTGGAGCCTCTCCATTCAAGCATCTGCCTATTAACAGCATGCTTAAATAATGCATACATTACCTCCGAGGCTCCAAAAGATTTGTTTATTTTATTAAGCATAGCCTGGATAAAGGAAAGCTTCATAACAAGATCATGCATTCCCTTGGCTCTAAATGTGGATGATTCCACACACACCACAGTCAAATGATTCACTTGTTTCTTCTGCCTATTGGCATGGCTCTTACAGTCACTAATATTCATTTTTACCAGTATGAACTAAGCATCAAGTATGCCAAAGTCAGTGTTGCACCTTTTTAAAAAAAACTGTACAAGGCTGTACACAGTATTTCACAACACGGTATTGAGGTGTCCCAGATGGCATAGGAATAAGGGACATATCACTCTCTGGGGCTGATGGACTGCAACCCCCACCATCCCTTACTGTTGGTTTTTCTGCCCCAGGCTGATGAGAACATCTGGAGGACCACATATTCTCCGTCCTTAGGCTAGAGAGCAGGATTGGAGAGTCCTGAATCTGAATCCTGACTCTACTATGATGCTCACTACATGCTTGTTACTTGCTCACTCAGCTTAACCTTTCTCACAGGATTGAAACAAGGATATGATGGGCAAGGAAATAAAGAGACCCCATCAAACCTTTGACTGCTTAGATGAATTAGCAAGTTATAATTTATAAGAGCTGTGCAAGGGTCTCATGATTCAGTTCAGGACCCAGGCTAGAAACAGGCCTGTTTCAATTCAGACTGCTTTAGACCTGGTCTAGCCCAGACTATATATTCATAACTCCAAAATCCCCATACCCCATCTGTTAATTAAAAGGGCGCAGCTTTGGGTTTTTTCATGAAATCTGGAAATATGGTAGCTCTTTCAGAGCATTATTCCTGGCAAGTTCCAAACAAATGTGTCTCAGGGCTTTCATACTAATCACTTCTCGTACTAATGTCTTTTCAGATAATGACATGCGTTTGCGGGGCATTATAACCAATTTTGATCTGATGATTGCTGACAAATTTCACAGGTTTTTGCATCATCCCCTTTTAAAATTTGCTAACATATGCACTTCTTGGAAAAGACCTTCATGTTGGGAAAGTGTGAAGGCAAGAGGAGAAGGGGACGGCAGAGGATGAGATGGTTGGACAGTGTCATCGAAGCTACCAACATGAATCTGACCCAACTCCGGGAGGCAGTGGAAGACAGGAGGGCCTGGCATGCTCTGGTCCATGGGGTCACGAAGAGTCAGACACGACTAAATGACTAAACAACGACAAACATATGCACAGCTTTTCATGGTGGTGTCTGTAATATAATGTATCATGCTCATGAACCAAGATTTACTGCATAAAGATAAAATAATACCAAAAGCTACAAAGATTGAAATCAAACCCTAACATAGCCCTCAAGACTAGATTCAAAATATGAGAAGATTGTATGAATAAAGTTTGGAGGGGGAAATGCAGCCATTTGTTAAAACCCTAAATTCAAAACATCCCACAGGGTTTTTTTGTTTTTGTTTGTTTATTTGTTGTTGTTGTTTTTGTTTATCTTTGCCAAAAAAGGCCATTGTAAGCAGCTGCCCTCTGCTCCTAAGCTAGGGCAGGAATTGCCTTTGCCCTCCAGGCCCTCAGAGCTTGCCTACTCTGATGTGATGGGATATGGAAAATGCCCCCCGCCTGGGGTGAGCCCCAGATGAAGGGAACAGTCAACCATATGTGAATACTCTGTACCTAGAATATACTGGAAAGGCTCATCATAAGTTGAAATCAGAGATGGGCACAAATCAGGAAAAAAAGTGTTTTGTTTTGATTCATGATTCATCAAGGTCATGAATAACAAATTTATGATTTTTTCTTGATGAATTAATGAATCAATTTGTTCATTTGTTTTTGGCTTTAAAACACTATAAAACAGCCCCCCCAAACACCCAGAGACACCAAAATTACATATAAGCTTTAATTAATGCTCCTCTACAACCTCTCCATGTTTGCCTTCAGATGTCTGAGTTATACACCCATAAAGGCAGCCCCCCCCCTTGGGAAAGTTTCCCTACACACCTAGAGAAACCAAAATCACAGAGAAGCTTCCCCTGGATCTCCTCTACAATCCCTCCAGGTTTGTTGAAGACTGGGTTTCAGACCTCCAAGTTATACACCCACAAAGTGGGTCCCCCTTAAAAAGTGCCCTTTAGCACCTGGCTTGGGGAAACCCAATCGAGGGTAGCGATTTGGATGAATATGAATCAATGAATGAGTGATTTCTGACCAATTTTGCTATTCCATTTTTAAATTTATGCCCATAGATTGTATGTACTAAACATAACAATAAACATGGAGAGTATGCTAGGCTGATCAGAACAAGTGGAAGGAACATGGGAATAAACGAGGGGAAAGCCTCTTCTGAGCAGAATAAGCTAGTCATAGCCATAAACGGACACACCTGAGTGACATTTAGTTCAGCTTCAGCGCCCATGTAAATCCAATGGCCAGAATCCTATTGGTGAGTTGTGTCCATGTACAGTAAGTGCAATGATAAAGCAATGACTTGCCACTGATTAACAAGTTGCAGCTTGTGTTCTGAATGTATGAAGGATACACACAGCAATTGGCTATCAGTGCTTCACCACTGCAATTCACACCACTGCAGATTACACAGATGTATAGTAAATAACTGTGACAGAAGCTTGGCCAATCTACAGTGGGGACCAGGGGAAACCAATGGTTGGGTGGTGTGTAGGTGGCCAACCTAGGAGGGGCCAGGAGAACTTCAATGGGAACGAAGCTAAAGTGTAACAGAAGAAGCAGGTTATGTTTGGGAGTTAGGTTGTTACTGCAGAAAAGTTGATGCTGAAATCTGTTTTCCCACAAGTTGTTACTCTGTAATAAAGGGAATATCTTTTCTTTCATTAACTGCTTGGTCTGGCACAGTTAATGACTGGAGTCAAGCCCTTTAAATGAAGGTTATTATAAAAAGTGAAAAGCCTGGGTAGGGGCCAGTCAAAATAACTAACAGGATTCTGGCCATTATTTGCAGACCACCGTCTTTTATAATGTGTAGCTATATATATTGTGCCGGGACAGCAAAAAGCATTCTACAAGCAAAAACAAAAGATAGGATCACCCCAAATAAAAAAATTATAACTGTGAAACTGAACCTCAGATCAGCACCAAATCTGGAAGTCTGCTCTTGCTCTGTGCAAAATTTGGGTAGATTTGGGCAAAGAGTTTCCCAAATGTGAATTTTTAAAAAGTGACACTACTTTACCACCCCAAAAGACCAGAAATTTGGATAAATTCTGGAGCGCACAGTTTCAAAACCCCTATCAGCCATAAACTCTCCTGAACAGCTTTCATTGAGTCACCATTTCTCAACTTAACACACCTCACAGGGTTCGGGGGAGGATTAAATCTGGAAACAGGAAAGAAAAGAAAAACCACATATGCTGCCTTGTCTGCCTTGGCAGTAAAACAGGATAAAAGGAAGACATATGATGTAGCTCAGGAAAACACAGTAAGTATATTTCTAAAAGAAAAGATCAAGGACAAATGAGAAATACCCACAACAACTCCAAATTTCAAGCCACCGCAGCAATACTGATGTGTGCTCCCATTAAAGGCCACCTGCCCCATGAGATCCAGATGCACCATGTTTTTGTTTCTTCCATGGCAGGTGAAACACCAGGACAAATTAAAAGACCTTATGCAAATATCCCAGCACTGTAAAGAACACGATGTGTGGCAGGAAAATCTGGACTCAGCAAGTGATATGTTCCAAAATAATTAAGTCTCCAAAGAGGGCTTCTAATAATAGAGATTCCCATTATACAACACTTATCTCCACCACTGTCACATAACTAGATCCCCTGCAATGCTGATGGTTCATTATTTTGGACGGGGGGGGGGTGATAACACTACAGGGAGGAATGCAAGCAATCAATTAGTGTTAGAGATGGAGGGGAAATCACATTTTGGGGACTGCAACCCCAAATACTACTCCCATTTCTGCTTGGCATTCCTGGTTACCCCCTTTCCCAAACTCAATGAGCTGTTATGCAGTGTCAAAAGGTAAAGTCAAAGTTGTGGATTAAAATAAATGCAATAGAGAGAGCCAGGGATTCATGTGCTCTGAAGCAAGTCAGAAGCCAAAATGCTGTTGGTCTACCCCATGCTTTTCACTTCAACATACACAGCTGAAAGGGAGAGCAATAGCAATAGTAAAGGACTCTTCTATGCCTGAAAGTCAGTTGAAAAAAGTTCCAAGGCTACAAGGAAAGAATGCACAAATGTATATGTACATGTATGTATACACAGAGAGAGAGAGATGTATATATACACAATTAACAGTTGACATTGAAAGCAAAATTTTACTGATAAAAGCATCACTTGTAATAAACTACTTTAAGCAGTAACAAGTGCATAATTACATAATATTTTAAAGTAGCATAATGATCAGCACCATTACTTTTTTCAAATTTAATGAGTAATTTTTCCTGCCATTCCAAGAACATTTTCAAGCAGATATTTGCCCTGCATATTCTAAGTGGTTTTTAAAAAATGCTTGAAACCAACAAGTAAATTGTCCATAGCAGAGTTCCAACAGGTCACTGTTAACTCTGAACAAGTGGTGATGTAGCAAGGTTTTGATTTCCTGCCCTGAGTTGTTGGTTGGACTTCATGACCTCATAGGCCCCTTCCAACGTCATGACTCTATGATTCTAAGGAACAAGCAACTGATTACCTTTAAAAAAATAATGTTCCACAGTCTAATCAATGTTTGCAAATAAAACTCACATCTCTGCTCATTAACACACATATCTGGAGTTCCTCTTTCTAAAATCAGAAGCAAAATTTCCAAAACACCAAGACCATAGCAGGAGCTAGGATTTCCCCCACTACAATGCAGTCCTGTTCTGAAAAGCTGAAAAATCCCAAGAAATCCACCAATCAGGCTAACTAAAAATAGTTATAAAGAACTATAAGAATCTTATTACAGAAACATAGATTCACACTGAATTTCAAATATGCTGGTTTTCTGACCAGTAATAGTGTTTAAAACTAGACTGGGCAGTTCCCAATTCAAAATCGCACTAAAGATTCAACAGCAGCACAATTTTTAAAAGAAAATCCATCACAAATAAATAAATTCTTCTTCAGAAACCAAGAAGATAGTAAATGTTTTTATGTGTCTGTAGAATTGCTCTGATTCTTTTCAGGAGTCTGCCTTGAAGCCAGGATAGACAAACCTGTCAGTCTGAATTTCTCCCACATTCATATTTTAAAGCCTTATATTCCTCCTTTTGAATTTATGGAAAGATTTGTGACTCAGGTAAGCTCTTGTGGAAAACAAGCCATACAAAATTGTACCTTGACATCAACTTCAAGATGCCCAGCTATTCCCAAAATGGAGCAAATCCTGTTTCAATTGCTTGCTAAATAGCTATTAAAAATGAGAAACCTGTGAGAAAAAGAGAAGGGGTACCTTTAATTTAGCACCATAAAAACAATTAAATGTACAGATACAGATACTTATGAAATAAGCGCTCAACATCTCCAGCCTGGACAGACAAACCAGCCACATTTGCTTTCTCTCACATTCGGTTTTTCTGCATCCCATTTTCAAAGAACCATTCAAAATATGATCAAATTCTTATGAAGAACAAACAAAAATAAATTTGCATATACTGATGTTGGAATACACGGGAAATTGATGACATTGATCACATAGACAGCCTGTCATCCACTAAAACTTAACGTCTCTGTACAATAAATGTTACAAAAATGTATATTTATAATGTAGCACCACCGCGAGCTTCCGCCCATGCCTGATTATTTCGTGAAGACAGAGAACACAAGCAGACCAGACTGTGCAAAGCATGTTTAAATTACGCCATAAACGCAGCAGGGCTCCAACACAGGACAGTGATTTGGTTCATTTTGTATAATTTCAGTTCGGTTCATTTTCTGTTTCCAAAACTCACTATTGTCATATTCAATTTCCTCATGGAAAGAGTTTTAGCACTGGAATATCTCAACATGAGAGAAGAAATTTGTCCACCTGGGCCCAAGGCTTATAATGCTCAAGAGTCTCTGTTAAGGTCCTTGCCTATTCAACCATGTTAGTAGTGGCTTAGTAATTTTTTTTCCTGCAAGGCTTATCTTTCACAGGTATGAAAGAGATGAGTGAACTTTGCTTCATTTTTCAGTTCAAGATTTGGGAGAAAAATACCTTGATTTTGGTTTGAACTAAGTGCAAGAGACAATGAAAGTAACCGACTTCCCCATTTCCTGATAATACATACTGTAGAGTGAAGATTCTCACCCTTGAAGCAGCCTCATTTTGATAATGCCTGGATATTATTCTGGCCCTCTGGAACAGCTTCCTTCAAGTCTGTGCCTTCCTTTGAACTCAATCTCACTGGTGGCACAACATGCCTATTGACTGTAGATGAAAGGAACTGTGTGCACATATGTGTTATGTGCCATCAAGTTACATTCAACTCATAGAATCCCTAACAGGGTTTTAACAAGGTATGTGAGATATTTAATAATTAATTAATTGTGTGCAATCAAGTCAATCCCGACTGGTGACCCTTTCCAAGGTTTTCCAGGTAGAGAGTACCCAGAAGTGCTTTACCCTTCCCTTCTTCTGGGAGACATCCTGGAATTGTGCAGCTTGCCCAAGGCCACCCAGGCTGGCTCTTCTCCTAGCAGGCACAGTGGGGAAGCAAACTCCCAACCTCTGGCCTCATAGCCAGATGTTGAACTCACTGAGCTATCCACCTAGTTATGTGAGATATTTAAGAAGCAGTTTTATCAGTGCCCAAGACTCCTAGTCTTCTCTATCCCCTATACCAAACCTGGTACCGATGGGAAATACAGTCTAAATATCCAGAGAGCAGCAGTTCCTACATGATGTAAAGATGCGTGCACTGACAATAACATCAGAATATGCGCCAAACGACAAGCAAAAGGATGCAATGAAACACAAATTACAGGACAGCAAGCATCCACTCCCAGCTTTCAGAAATTTCTTTTGCCTAAAAGGAAATCTTGGCCATACCCATGTTAAAAGAGAGGACACCTTCTAGTAATAAATCTGTAAGTATGACTTGGAAGAATGTCCATCCATCACTTAATCTTAGATAATAACCTTAGAACTGCAGAGCTGGAAGGGACCCTGTGGGCCATCAAGCCCAGCCCCTGTCCACTGTGTTGAGAACTCCCAACCTCTGGTTCCACAGACAGATGCCTAAACCCACCCCAAGGCACAAGCTGAAGAGGAATATATGCATTTCCATACAATCAGCATCTGCACGAGCAAGACAATGAGTGCCAAGAGTCAAGCAGGAAGCAGTCCATTTCACAGATTTTACACAATAACCAACTCCATTTGAAAAGCTTAAATATGCAGAGAAGAGGGCCTGTATTTATCCCTCATTGTCTATGACACCAGCATTCATCATCATGGGAATGGGGCATATAGTGACCTTGATGGGGGGGGGAGGCACAAGACTCAAAGCATACTCCCACTTTGTGACGGCTTGATTACAGCACTTCACTGTATATAAAGTCTTTCTTTAAAACCCGGCTGCTGTTTTCCTTCCATCTAAGCAACACAAGAGAGAAGAGAGCAGCCTCTCCCACTCCTAGCTAATCAGACCTTTAAGTATGTTCCTTAGAAGAACAGGTGGGAGTCAGATTTCATTTCTCCTCAGAACAGACCCACTGAAATCAACAACCTTAAGCAAGCTGGTTATTACTGTCATATCTGCATCCACCGGACAACATACAGGTAGGTCCCTTTCAGTCCCTCTTGCATCCTCATAACAACCCTGTGAGGGAAGGCTGACAGAGGGACTGGCCCAAGGTCAAGCCCTGAGGAGGACTCAGCTGGGGGATTTCTCAAATCCTCCTTCAACACCATACCACCAACTGGAGTGTGGGCTCCTTTGGGGTCTGCTCCACGAATGACCAGCTCGGAAGCCTTCACGCGTTGATGCAGAGGCTAAACACCCAACGCTTCATAAATCTCTATCTAGTCTTCCAAGCCACGTCCGGTCTAAAGCCAAGAGTCCCTCCGATGGAGAAGTTCACAAGGCGCGGAGGGGCAGGCGAGATCATCATCATCTAGCTTCAGCCTTGCGGCCGTCAGCCTTCGCCGGGAGTAAAGCCCTTCAGTTTCCAGCCTTCGTCAGGACACCCACCCACCCATTCCCACCGTCTCCAAAAGCTTCAAGGCATCCGCTTTTGAAACAGCCGCTCCAAGCACGCGGCCGGGAGCCGAAGTCCCGCGGCGCAAAGGCGATGCCGGGCACGGCGCGCAGCGCCCTCTCCCAGACCGCCGCCGGCGCCTTCCAGGGGTGGGAGAGGGGCGACCACAACACCTGGCCTGGCCTGGCCGGCCCGGCCCACCCCCCAGTCACCACCACCTCCCGCAGGAAGAAAGGAACGAAAGGAACGGAAAGCCCATACCATCATCGCCTGGCCGCGGAAGGCGCCGCCGCCGCCGCCTCCGCCGGGTCCCTTGCGGTGCTGGTGAGCCCGGTGGACGTCGCGGCTGTTGCTGCTCTTCTCCAGGTCGCGCTTCTCCCGCCGCCGGCCGCCCCCGGGGAGGCTGCCGCCGGGCGCGCCGGCCAGGGCGCCTCCTCGCTGGGGCTGGTGGTGCGGCGGCCTCGCCTCCCCCTCCTCCTCCTCCTCGCCGGAGTCGAGGCTGCTGAAATTCCACACGACCAGCGTCTGCACCAGCAACACGGTGAGCGCCAAGAGGAGCGCCGAGTGCGAGCGGCGGGCCAGGCGGCGGGCGCAGGGCAGGGCGGCGGCGGCGGCGGGCGCCGAGGAGGAGGAGGAGGAGGAGGCGCTCAGCCCGGCCATCCTGCCTGCCTGCCTGCCTTCGCGAGCGGCTCAGGCGCCTCGCGCTCGCGCTGCCGGTCCTGCTGCTGCTGCTGCTGCTGCGAAGCGAGCCTCGGCTCCGAGCCTCCTGCAGCTGCTGCTGCCGCCGCCGCCGCCCGGAGTTTTTCAGACGGGCGAGACGTCAGCAAGAGGAGGCGGCGGCCAAGCAGCGGGAGGAGGAGGAGGAGGAGGAGGAGGCGGCGAAGGAGGCGGAGAGGAGAGGAGAGGAGCGAGGACGAGACGGAGGGAGGCGGCGGCGGCCTGGCACTGTGGCCGGCAGCCCGGCGGAGAGCAATTGCCCCCCTCCCGCCACACGCACACACGCACGCTCTCTCTCTCTGTCCCCTCCTGGCCGGCCCTTCTCCAGGCGACGCGAGGCGAGAGGGCTTGGCAGGCCCCGAGGGAGGCGGGGAGGGAGGCACGGAGGGGCCCGGCCGGGGACTTGCGCCCCAAAGGGCGCCGAGGAGGACCCGCAGGCGGCAGCTCTTAGGAGAGCGGCTCTTCAGGCAGCGCCACGAGCTGCGGCCGCCGGTGGTTCGGGAAGGCTTCGGGGAGGCTTGGGGGGGGCGGCTGGGAGGTGTCGACCTCCGGCTAGACGTTACCAGACATGAGCGGCGGCGGCGGCATCAGAGAAGCGAGGAGGGCCGCTCAAGTGGACGTGGGGGGGGGGGAGGAGAGGCGGGCGACCAGCTTGAGGCGGCACGCGCGTCGCCGCCCTCCGTGTGGGCGCTGAAAGGCTGCCGCAGTTCCCGCGGGAGCGCCTTCCCTTCGCTCGAGGCCGCCCCCCCCCAAGAAGCTCTCCACGCCGGTGCCCACCGCGGGCCGAGGACGCCCCTCTTTTCAAAGGCCCCGAAGCCGCTCAGGGGTATGACCGGAATCCAAAGGGCGCGTTGAGGCTCGGCCTTTGGAAAGGGCGCGCCCGCCCAGGCAGGCAACCGGCGCATCCTTCGTAAAAAGCACTCTCCCGCCCAGACTCACGCAAATGCCTTTCGGCGAGCGCACATCGCCAGTAGGATTCGGGGCGCCGTGCAAGAGTTTGTGTGCGTGTGTCTGGGCGAGGGAGGAAGGCGAAGTGTTTCCCTGACCGTTTGCCAGTCTTAAGTGCAGTCACATTTATCAGCCGCACATCACGTCCATAGCCAGCTACAGGTTTAGCGTGACATTTAATGAGTGATGAGTTATTTGCTGTGCTGGAAGTGGGGAGAGAGGACTGAGGAATATCCCCCCTCCCGCATGGGAGGCTAGGCATTGTAACCTACCTGGAGTTGTTTGAAGAGTTCCTCGTTCTTAGCCTATGGTTTGTGGACCTCCATGTTCTCCACCAAGGCTTGAAGAAATGTTACAATCTTTTCCAGTTAAAATAGAAAAAATGAAAGAAAAGAAGAAAGCAAGAAAGAAAAGGAAACGTAGAACAAAATCTAATTTCCCCTTGCTTATTTGTGTAAAACTTGGCTTTGCTAACCTATCCACTCAATTAAAAGCAAATTAAAGTAATATTTCTACATATAGTAATAACATGGAAGTGAATGACCCGGAGTGGCTGAGAGACAGCCTGTAACATTTCTTGCTACTGTGCAGTCAGAAGCTACAGTAAGAGAGTCAGAATCAGTGTTAGTGTGAGTGAATGTTTGATTGGACTTCATGATCATGTTTCTTCTTTGATTTCTGCTAATAAAACTTAAAGAAACAAAAAAGACACAATTTTATACAGAAGACCTCAAAATTATAATATTGATCCCTGCACCAGGACCATTGGAGATAAAACCAATTCTCTCTCCTTGAAAGATTCCCATTGCCCCTCCAAAAATATTTCTTATGATGGTGCACTTCCCTTTTCCTCTATTAAGACATGATCAATAAAATCTCTCCAAATACCTGCAAAACTATGCCTTTTTAACAATTGTTTACTTTGATATTGCACATTAACTAGTCATTAATAGCTATGTTCCATACTTCTTTATACCATTCATTTAATTGGAAATTGTGTTTTATTTTCCAGTACTTAGGTACAGTGTTATTAATCTACCTGCTGTTAATAAGTTACAGATTAGTTCTCTAGTTACAACAATACATTTTGTTTGAGCCTCAGAACAGATTGCTGACTGAATCTGAAACATAAAAAGAAATTATGTTGTTGATGGGTGCATCCTATTCAGAGCAGAATGAAGCTTTTTCCAGTCATTTTTAAAAGTGACATCATTATAGCAAGGAAGATCTGTTGATTGGCTTCATGCGTACAAGTCCCAAAGACAAGCAACTACCGTGTTTCCCTGAAAATAAGGCAGAGTCTTATATTAATTTTTGCTCCAAAAATGCATGAGGGCTTCTTTTCAGGGGATTTTTTTGCATGTACAATAATAAACATTTATTCAAATACAGGCATGTCATCTTCTTCTGGTTGCTGCACAATGGTGGAGGGCAGGGTTTCACTTAACTGGGGCTCATTTTCAGGTTAGGTCTTATTTTCGGGGAAACATGGTACCACAGTGAGTATTATGGGATATTGTCCAACGAGACCATGAAACAGTCAAAATTGCAAAAACAAAGAACATGCCACAAAGAGTATTAATTTTTTCAAAAGTCAGGAGCATGAGCTTCAGGAAAGTAAGAAAATGGTTTTAAAAAGACTACAGCTGACTACAACAATGAAAATGCAGTGAGGGCGTCATTTGAAGTTCCTCAACTAAAGAAAAAAACAGAAGACCACACACAATAGCTGAAGTTATATTACCTGCTGCAAAAATCATGGTTTCTGCATTGATCAACAAAAAAAGCAGCCAAGGACCTTTCCTTTCTCAAATGACACATTTAAGAAGTGAATCAATGGTTTGTCAGCCAGTGTTGTTGTTCTTTAGTCGTTTAGTCGTGTCTGACTCTTCGTGACCCCATGGACCAGAGCACGTCAGGCCCGCCTATCTTCCACTGCCTCCCGAAGTTCTGTCAAATTCATGTTGGTAGCTTCGATGACACTGTCCATCCATCTCATCCTCTGTCGTCCCCTTCTCCTCCTGCCTTCACACTTTCCCAGCATCAGGGTCATTTCCAGGGAGTCTTCTCTTCTCATGAGATGGCCAAAGTATTGGAGCCTCAACTTCAGGATCTGTCCTTCCAGTGAGCACTCAGGGTTGATTTCCTTCAGAATGGATAGGTTTGTTCTCCTTGCAGTCCAGGGGACTCTCAAGAGTCTCCTCCAGTACCACAATTCAAAAGCATCAAATCTTCAGCGGTCTGCTTTCTTTATGGTCCAGCTCTCACTTCCGTACATCACTACAGGAAAAACCATAGCTTTGACTATGCGGACCTTTGTCGGCAAGGTGATGTCTCTGCTTTTAAAGATGCTGTCGAGGTTTGTCATCGCTTTCCTCCCAAGAAGCAGGCGTCTTTTAATTTAATTTCGTGGCTGCTGTCACCATCTGCAGTGATCATGGAGCCCAAGTACTGATACTGTCAGCCAGTATCAAGGAACAATTATTATAAAGAAATTGTATGTCCACCTGTTTTGCACTACAATTGGATGAAAGCACAGACATAACAAAGCGACCTTACTGTACTATGTTAAATATGAGCATGAGATAAATGTTTTCGAAGACATATTGTTCATCTCCTCATTGGTACACACTACAGCTGCAGAAGTATTTTACAGCTTAAACAAGTTATAATATTGCAGAACATGGATTGGTTGACATGCATTGGAATTGCAGTGTCTGGAAAGCTTACTGGACTTGTAGCATGGATTAAGGAAATCATACCATCAGTAGCTTGTACCATTGCTGCATACATAGGGAAGCTCTGGTTGCTAAGAAGGTACCAGAAAAACTAAAGCAAATGAATTTGACTGACTAAATGAGTCAGTCAAAATTGTCAATTTTTGAACAGCTTTGCAAAGATCTAGACAGTAAACACCACTAACTTTTGCTACACTGTGAAGCTTGTTGGCTACTACAAAGTAAAGTTTTTTCTCGTTTTTTGGGAATTGAGAAGCGAGATAAGATTATTCCTCATGGAAAAGCAATTTCACCTCAGTGATCGTCTGGCAGATTTTTCCTAGTTAGTCAAATTAGCATATCTGTCAGACAATCATTGAGGTGCTTTAAATATGCTCAACTTAACTTTCTCTTGAAGGAGAAAAGGTTATAATATTTCAAGCTGAAGACAAAATTGTAGTAATGATCAAAAAGTTGGAATTGTGGCATCATTGCCCATTGACTACCAAAACTATGAGACATTTTGAAATGTCACAATTTTTCTTGGTTCCACTGCCAAGGAGTTGTCTGAGGACGACACATAACCTATTGCATGACATTTTGAAGATTTGCAGCATAGTTTCCATGAATATTTTCCTATTCGTGATGCAAGCCAAAACTGGATTAGAGTTCCATTTTCAGTTAATGTGTATGAACTAGAGCAAGGGTCTCCAAACTTTTCAGTATGAGAGCCACATCATATATTTTACACATTTTTGAGGGCCAAAGGAGGGAAGGAGGACCCAAGTGATCCCCCACCCCAGCTATCATTGCAAAGACAGCGGGGGATGGGGGGTTGCTTAGATCAGGTTTTGCTCCTCTTCCTATGCCTGAGCCAGATAAAAAGGTAAGGTGGGCCATAGTTTGGAGACCTCTGAACTAGAAAGTCTCACAGCAGCAGCGGAAGACAAGCTTATAGAACTATCCACGGATGGTGCTCTGAAACTGCAGTTAAAGGACCGGTCCCTCCCCAATTTCTGGGCTCACCTACAAGCAGGTTTTCCAAACTATTGAAGAGGGTGATGCCTTTTGTAACTGCAGACTTCTGTGAAAAATCTTTCTCTGTTCTTGTTTATCTTAAAAATAAATATAGAAACTGTTTGAAAAAGATAGAATCTGAACTCAAAACACAAGTTTCAGCTATTAAGCCGTATATAGAAAAGGCTTGTAACTGAAAAGCAGTACCAGTCTTCTCATTAATTATAATTATATGAATATAATATGTCCTCTTTTTCCCACCCAAATTGAGTTTAGTTTTGTACAAATTATATTCATGTCATTTTCTAGCTTTCATTTTCATGTGACGTTTCGTGTAGGTGTGTCATATTAATGATTTTATGTGCTTGTATTTTCAGTTTCTCCAGTAAGAATTAATGATGACGCTGATTACTATAAATATGTGTGGAATCATTCCAATAAAAATATTATAATAGGAGTGTGATTAACTTATTTCTCCCTTCTCTCCAAAGTTGAAGACCCTCCCTGAGAAACTTTAAATAAATATTTGATGCTCTTTAGGGTTTTAAAGATATGGAGGCAGTGAGAGATCTTACCTTCTTGGGCTCCATGATCACTGCAGATGGTGACCGCAGCCACAAAATTAAAGACACCTGCTTCTTGGGAGGAACGCAATGACAAAGTTCCTCGTCATTTAGTCGTTTAGTCGTGCCCAACTCTTTGTGACCCCATGGACCAGAGCACGCCAGGCTCTCCTATCTTCCACTGCCTCCTGGAGTTGTGTCAAATTCATGTTGGTAGCTTCGATGACATTGTCCAACCATCTCATCCTCTGTTGTCCCCTTCTCCTCTTGCCTTCCCACTTTCCTAACATCAAGGTCTTTTCCAAGGAGTCTTCTCTTCTCATGAGATGGCCAAAGTATTGGAGCCTCAGCTTCAGGATCTGTCCTTCCAGTGAGCACTCAGGGTTGATTTCCTTCAAAATGGATAGGTTTGTTCTCCTTGCAGTCCAGGGGATTCTCAAGAGTCTCCTCCAGCACCACAATTCAAAAGCATCAATTTTTAGGATGCTGTCAAGGTTTGTCATCGTTTTCCTCCCAAGAAGCAGGCGTCTTTTAATTTCGTGGCTGCTGTCTCCATCTGCAGTGATCATGGAGCCAAAGAAAGTAAAATCTGTCACTGCCTCCATCTCTTCCCCTTCTATTTGCCAGGAGGTGATGGGACCAGTGGCCATGATCTTAGTTTTTTGTTTTTTTTTTGATGTTGAGCTTCAGACCGTTTTTTGCACTCTCCTCTTTCACCCTCATTTCAAGGTTCCGTAATTCCTCCTCACTTTCTGCCATCAGAGTGGTATCATCTACATATCGGAGGTTGTTGATATTTCTTCCAGCAATCTTGATTCCAGCTTGGGATTCCTCCAGTCCAGCCTTTCACATGATGTATTCTGCATATAAGTTGAATAAGCAGGGAGACAATATACAGCCTTGTCGTACTCCTTTCCCAATTTTGAACCAATCAGTTTTTTCCATATCCAGTTCTAACTGTACCTTCCTGTCCCACATATAGGTTTCTCAAGAGATCGATAAGGTGGTCAGGCACTCCCATTTCTTTAAGGACTTGCCATAGTTTGCTGTGGTCCACACAGTCAAAGGCTTTTGCATAGTTCAATGAAGCAGATGTTTTTCTGGAACTCTCTGGCTTTCTCTATAATCCAGCACATGTTAGCAATTTGGTCTCTAGTTCCTCTGCCCCTTCGGAATCCAGCTTGTTCCTCTGGGAGTTCTCGGTCCACATACTGCTGAAGCCTACCTTGTAGGATTTTGAGTATAACCTTGCTAGCGTGTGAAATGAATGCAATTGTACGGTAGTTGGAGCATTCTTTGGCACTGCCGTTCTTTGGGATTGGGATGTAGACTGATCTTTTTCCAGTCCTTTGGCCACTGTTGAGTTTTCCAAAGTTGCTGGCATATTGAATATAGGACCTTAACAGCGTAATCTTTTAAGATTTTAAACAGTTCAACTGGAATGCCATCACCTCCACTGGCCTTGTTGTTAGACAAGCTTTCTAAGGCCCACTTGACTTCACTCTCCAGGATGTCTGGCTCAAGGTCAGCAACCACATTATCTGGGTTGTCCGGGATATCCAAATCTTTCTGATATAATTCCTCTGTGTATTCTTGCCACCTCTTCTGGATGTCTTTTGCTTCTGTGAGGTCTCTCCCTTTATCATGTTCATCGTTGCACAAAATGTTCCTCTAATATCTCCAATTTTCCTGAACAGATCTCTGGTTTTTCCTTTTCTATTATTTTCCTCTCATTCTTTGCATTGTTCATTTAAGAAGGCCCTCTTATCTCTCCGTGCTATTCTTTGGAAGCCTTCATTCAATTTTCTGTAACTTTCCCTATCTCCCTTGCAGTTTGTTTCCCTTCTCATCTCTGCTATTTCTAAGGCGTCGTTGGACAGCCACTTTGCTTTCTTGCATTTCCTTTTCTTTGGGATGGTTTTTGTTGCTGCCTCCTGTACAATGTTACGAGCCTCTATCCAAAGTTCTTCAGGCACTCTGTCCACAAAATCGAGTTCCTTAAATCTGTTCTTCACTTCCACTGTGTGGAATAAGGGATGTGGTTTAGATGATACCTGAGTAGCCCAGTGGTTTTTCCTACTCTCTTCAGTTTAAGCTTGAATTTTGCTATGAGAAGCTGATGATCAGAGCCACAATCAGCTCCAGGACTTTTTTTTGCTGACTGTATTGAGCTTCTCCATCTTTGGCTGCAGAGAATATAATCAATCTGATTTTGGTATTGCCCATCTGGTGATGTCCATGTGTAGAGTCGCCTCTTGTATTGTTGGAAAAGAGTGTTTGTGATGACCAGCTCGTTCTCTTCACAAAACTCTATTAGCCTTTGCCCTGCTTCGTTTTGAACTCCAAGGTCAAACTTCCCTGTTGTTCGTTTTATCTCTTGACTCCCTACCTTAGCATTCCAATCCCCTAGAATGAGAAGAACATCTTTCTTTGGTGTCAGTTCTAGAAGGTGTTGTAAGTCTTCATAAAATTGGTCAATTTCAGTCTCCTCAGCATTGGTGGTTGGATTACTGTGATGTTGAAAGGTCTGTCTTGGATTCGTATTGACATCATTCTATCATTTTTGATATTATATCCCATTACTGCTTTTCTCACTCTTTTGTTGACTATGAGGGCTACTCCATTCCTTCTGCGGGATTCTTGCCCACAATAGTAGATAAGATAATAATCTGAATTGAATTCGCCCATTCCTGTCCATTTTAGTTCACTGATGTCCAGGATGTCAATATTTATTCTTGCCATCTCCTGTTTGACCACCTCCAGCTTCCCAAGGTTCATAGATCTTACATTCCAGGTTCCTATGCAGTATTTTTCTTTGCAGCATTGGACTTTCCTTTCACTTCCAGGCGCGTCCACAGCTGAATATCCATTTGGCTCTGACCCAACCACTTCATTAGCTCTGGAGCTACTTGTACTTGTCCTCCGCATCTTAAAAAGCAGAGACATCACCTTGCCAACAAAAGGCCGCATAGTCAGAGCTATGATTTTTCCAGTAGTGATGTATGGAAGTGGGAGCTGGACAATAAAGAAGGCTGACTGCCAAAGAATTTATGCTTTTGAATTGTGTTACTGGAGGATACTCTTGAGAGTCCCCTGGACTGCAAGGGGAACAAACCTATCCATTCTGAAGGAAATCAACCCTGAGTGCTCTCTGGAAGGACAGATCCTGAAGCTGAGGCTCCAATACTCCAATACTATCTCATGACAAGAGAAGTCTCCTTGGAAAAGACCCTGATGTTAGGAAAGTGTGAAGGCAAGAGGAGAAGGGGACGACAGAGGATGAGATGGTTGGACAGTGTCTGCGAAATGACCTCCGATATGCAGATGATACCACTCTGATGGCAGAAAGTGAGAAGGAATTAAAGAACCTTGTAATGAGGGTGAAAGAGGAGAGTGCAAAAAATGGTCAGAAGCTCAACATCAAAAAAACTAAGATCATGGTCACTGGTCCCATCACTTCCTGGCAAATAGAAGGGGAAGATATGGAGGCAGTTACCGATTTCATTTTCTTGGGCTCCATGATCACTGCAGATGGTGAGAGCAGCCCCAAAATTAAAAAATGCCTGCTTCTTGGGAGGAAAGCGATGACAAACCTTGATAGCATTTTAAAAAGCAGAGATATCACCTTGCCAACAAAAGTCCGAATAGTCAAAGCTATGGTTTTCCCTGTCGTGATGTACGGAAGTGAGAGCTGGACCATGAAGAAAGCTGACCACTGAAGAATTGATGCTTTTGAATTGTGGTGTTGGAGGAGGCTCTTGAGAGTCCCCTGGACTGCAAGGAGAACAAACCTATCCATTCTAAAGGAAATCAACCCTGAGTGCTCACTGGAAGGACAGATCCTGAAGCTGAGGCTCCAATACTTTGGCCATCTCATGAGAAGAGAAGACTCCCTGGAAAAGACGCTGATGATGAGAAAGTGTGAAGGCAGGAGGAGAAGGGGATGACAGAGGATGAGATGGTTGGACAGTGTCATTGAAGCGACCAACATGAATTTGACAGAACTCCGGGAGTCAGTGGAAGACAGGAGGGCCTGGCATGCTCTGGTCCATGGGCTCACGAAGAGTCGGACATGACTTAACTAAGGAACAGCAATAACAAGGATTTTAAATCTTGGGTTAAGTCTTGGTGGTCCACAGCAACAAATGATATTTAAAGGGGGTCAGTGGTAAAGAAAAGGTTAAGAACCGCTGGTACCATTCATTACAGGAGGGAAACTTTTCTAGTCTGCCTCAAAATGTCTTGGACTGACTCTCCTTCCTGGTAATATGTAGTAGAGTGTTTGGAGATAAGGCTTTTGGGCCACAGTCTGTATTTCTTGGACCTTTAATCTTGCCAGGAACCCCATTTAGCTTTTAACCTTCCCACATTTCTCTTTTCTTGGTGGCCCCAGGAACTCCACTTTTGATCTTGAAATGTCCACTTATCAACATTCCACACTTCCTCTAAGCAATTTTAAGTGGTGTGCATGATTCTCCTCTTATAATAATAATCTTAGAACTGCAGAGGTGGAAGGGACCTTATGGATCAAAGAGTACAACTACTATCAAGGAGGCCCAGTGGGGGAATTGCAGTCCCAGTCTCTGGCTCTGCTGCCAGAGACCTAAACCACTGAGCTAGCCAACAGCTCTTCCCACTTTATTTTCACAACCACCCTGTGAGGTAGATCAGGCTGGGCGAGAAAGTGACTTGCTCAAAATCACCCAGCGCATATTATGACTGGGGCCGGGGGGGGGGGAGGACCTGGATTTCCCAGCATTCCAGTCCAGCGTTAATGCATGAGCAACTCGTGGAACTTGATGAGGGGGCATCTCACTCCAGAATTGGGGTTGCACCCCCTACCCCAGTCGCTGTATTAACCAGTAAACTACCTTGGTTTATTGTGCCCTTTTGCTCCTATCAGTATAAATACTCATTATTTACACTGCAAAAAATAGCAAATGATTTACCCTTGCATATTTATAATGTCTAGCCTCAAACGACACCTATTTCCTTTCCATTTCACTTTGTAAACAGAGAAACAACACTCCATGCCCACACCCCCTTTCTAAAAGCCCCGTCTCCTTTCATCTCTCCCACTTGTTCTGCTGTTCTTCAACAGGATGAATAAACTAATTCTACTCTTCAGTACAACTCAGCTTGTACATTCTTCTTTCCTTTCTCTCTTCCCCAAGGACAGCCTTCATGATGTTTTAAGCTTTAGCTCCCATCAGCCCCAGGCACCTAAGCCAATATTTAAGAACCCTAGGAATTGTAGTCCAAAATATCTGAAGGGATACCAGGTTGAGAAAGGCTGGCCGAGAGGATCTCGTGATACAGGTCTGCACTAAAAGCCCTGCTTATAACTTGGTTGTGTTATCAGTATCATGCATTGAGTTCTGAGAGGTGTGAAATTGATAATTTCAGAACCCTCATAATTCTCTCCCACCACCATGCATTTTCCAGCTCTTGCCTCATAGAGCCTTTCCCCATCCCTTCTCCCAGCACCAGTTACCCAGATCCTTTTTTCCTTGCTGCTTTTACTGGTTTGTTACATTTATATCCTGTCTTTCCTCCAATCACCTCAAGGCATTTCTATCTCCCTACTTTATCCTCACAACAGCCTTGTGTGGTAGGTCAAGCTGAGAAAAGGTGATGGGCTCAAGGCCCTCCTGTGAGTTCCATAGCTGAGCGGGGATTTCAACCCTGATCTTTCAAGTTCCAGTCTGGTCATCTGGATGAAATTATAGAGAAATCAGCTGCAGGGGAGAGCAGAGCTCATAGTGGGCCATACTTCAGGGTCCACATAGAGTCTCAGGCTGCTGGTAATCCACCATGATCTAGTTCCATATGTGAATAATTTTTAAGCGTTTCTGTAATAAGCAAAGTTCCCAACAACGGGTGTGTAATATTTGTCCTTTCTCCTTCCTAAAGAGCAGCCAGGTAAAATCCAGGAGAAGCATTATTTTAGTGGTTAAAACTCTTCCCTGAGCGATTAACAGCACTTTCAAATCTGGAATCAATGTTGCATGGTAGCTTGTTCCCTATGGCGACTGCCCACATCACTCATGCCATTCATATTCATGAGCTGATTTACATGAACCTATGAGAGCGCTTAGAGGGACATGGTGGTGCTATGGGTTAAACCAGTGGTTCTTAACCTTTGTTACTCGGATGTTTTTGAATTGCAACTCCCAGAAACCCCAGCCAGCACAGTTGGTGGTGAAGGCTTCTGGGAGTTGCAGTCCAAAACTCCTGAGTAACCCAAGGTTAAGAACCAGTGGGTTAAACTGCTGAAGCCTCTGTGCTGCAGGGTCAAAAGACCAGCCATCGTAAGATGGAATCCATGTGACAGAGGGAGGTCCCGTCTCTTGTCCTAGCTCCTGCCAACCTAGCAGTTCGAAAGCATGCAAAAATGCGAGTAGATAAATAGGTACCACCTCGGTGGGAAGGTAATGACATTCCATGTCATTTCGCGCTGGCCACGTGACCACAGAAACTGTCTTTGGACAAACGCTGGCTCTACGGCTTGGAAACAGGGATGAGCACCGCCCCCTAGAGTCGGACACGACCAGACTAAATGTCAAGGGGGAACCTTTACCTTTATCTATGAGAGGGCTGGAGAGGCTGAGTCAGCAGCTACATGAGGCTTGGCAGGAGAAGGAGGAGTCAGATAGGGTTAGTTAGTAAAAGAGAGAGGGAACAGACACTGAGAGAAATAGAGCTGTTTAGGAGAATAGGTAGAGAAGGTGGTAATGATACAGCAAGAGAAAAGTAGTATGTACTGAGAGAACTGTTGATGAATTGCTTATGTATAATGTGTATCTGAAGAACTTCTGTTATTATTCAGTCCGCTTCACTTCAATAAATAAGTTCTGTTCTGTTCACCAGACAAGTGTTCTGACGAACATCATTTATATTGTGGATTGAGGTAATCCACTGGTGCCAATGAGAAGAAAACGTGATGTGAGCCTTTGTGAGGGAAAGACAAGCAGGGGCCACAAGGGCAAATGCCACATTCCCTTTGAACAAGAAAGGTTACAAGGATACAGCAGCTGCTTGAGAACAAAGAAAGTATTTCGCTCTGTTCAAAGAAAACCAAGTCAAGACATCATGCTGTGTAGGAATAAACATGGCAGTGGGTGAAAGGGTTAAAATATTCTAACTCCCAAAAAAATGAACTAATGCTTACTGAGGGATGGTGATGGACAGATCAATCTATTTCTGGTCAACATCGGTTTCTCATATGTTCCTCTGTAAGATCACTCTGTCTCAATTAGGTATCTACTTGGGATTTCTTTTAGCCATGAGAATTTGACATATGACTATAAACATATTATTTCATAGAAGACAGAGGTTTTATGTATTGTATTCTAAAATGCATAATTTTCTTCAGCCACAAACTGTATTGAAAAATACATGCCAAAGTGTGAAAACATAAAGATGTTTATTATTTCTGACTAATTCAGCCTCAGCTAGTGTGTTTGCTGTCTTGCTGGGAATTAATACCAGCATCACTCAAATCCTGGTCAAATACTGCTACACCAATAGATGAATATGTGTGGGAATGATGGATCAGGCTAGTTCCCTTGAAAACGCAGAGTAAATGAAGTCCTTAAGCATCCCTATTGGCAGGACAATAGCAGTGCACATGGTTTATTATCAGTCACTGCACACCAAGCTGTCTTTTCAAAGAGCTGAGGTTGGGGTAGCCCTCTCTCAGATTGGCCTCCAGCTTACTCTGTTCACCATCAGGGCAGACCAGAGGGTTGGAGAAGTGGGGTTGCCATTGTATTTAAAAATCACATCACGGTTAGTAGGGTTGCCACCTTGGCCTGCTCTGGGTTGGAGTGCCTCCATGTTTCTGTGAACCAATGGGACAAGTTGGGGCTAGCACTGGTATACTGATCTCCCCATGACCCATCGCTATCCCTCCGAGGCTGTCAGACTTTGTCTCTGCTGCCATGTTGCAGTCCCCCAGTTTTGTGCTTCCAGGGAAATCTATGTGCTTGCTGAGGCACTGGTTCCTGGACCAGCCTTGGATTTTCATGGGCACCATGGTATTCATGGGACTGTCCCAAAGGTAAATGGTTTCCCACACATGGCAGATCATTCACTTGACCAGTTTTGTTTGTTTGTTTTTAAGCTGACCAGGGTGAAAGAGATCTGAGGGCAACCAATTTGACTCTGTTGCCCTTGTTATGGTCAGATCACTACCTACTGAAATTAGGACTGGCAATGACAAACCCCCTTCATGGAGAGAAGGAACCGATTAGGATGGTCCGCCCACACAGGCTATTGGATCCTATTGGTTTCCAAGATGCCTCAGGTAGTTTCCCGGATGAGTTGGTTGGTGGGTGTCAAAACTCTGGCCTCTGAATGGAATCTGGCAGCAACTGGGGCCATTGATTCCATTGCTCCTAAATGCCCGTCTCCTTTTGAGGGCTCACCCTTCCCTGTTGTTCCCTGGGGAGTTCTGGGCCTTGAAACAAGCTGGGAGAAGGCTAAAGAACATCTGAGGAAAGCTCCCTTGATTGATATTAGGGCTGCAGCTAGACACGTGTCCGTTTGCTATTGTAATGCCTTTGAAGCCACATTGGCATGTTCTCTGAAGCATTCCTGAGAAAGGAAGATAGGGCAGGAAGGATAGAAAAGGAACCTTCTGTAGAAGGTTAAGCCTAGTTCCTTCCATTTGTAACTTTTCCCTCTCCTCCATATGAGGAGGGTTTCATACATGTGATCCCATAGCTGAGGTTTTCTCCTTCATCTTCATGCCACTAGCAAAGAGAAGCTGCCCCATGGATTAATTGGTGAGAAATATTGATCAGAGGTGGATAAAATTGTTGTTGTTGTTTCATTACAGCCTTCAGAACACAGTTTGGGATGTTCTTTGTCATCACAATCCTTACATGTCCTGAGTTTGATAGAACTTTTGCTTCACAAAATAAAAAAATGTATTAAAATAAAAATAGTTTTAAAAATATAATGCAGGTAACAAATGTATACAGCCTCTCTAGGCAGGGCCAGAAAAGAGAATATTTCATTGCCCAGGAAGCTGTTCCAAATCCAAGTTCTGCAAGCCTTCCAAAGGGACAACTGCATAAAACCCACAATTCTCAGATCAGTGCCTCAGAACCTCCCAACGTTCAAGTCTCCATTCACCTGGATGAGCATTAGCTTTTGTTTTGCACTTGGGGTACAGCTGATGGCCCTCCAGTAATATCCATAATGTCTCTCCCACTAGGTTTTAGTGATTATAGTCCCACAGTAGCTGAAGGGTGCCCCACTCATCTATGTATTGTAGTATTTAGTACCCCATTGAAAGAAAACTTTATTGAATCCATTAAAAATAAACATTGATTTTTGAGATTTTTTTAGACTTCAACTCCCAGAAGTCTTAGCCAGCATGTCCAGTGATAAGGTATTATGGGATTTGTAGTTTTAAAAGTTGCCCGTCAACCCAATGGTTTCTCGCCCCTGTTTAGACCTCTCATTCCTGGCACTGTCTCAATTGTACGGTGTAGTCCAAGTGTTGGACTAGGGTTCGGGATTCCGAGGTTCAGTCCCTCCTTGACTGTAAAACTGACTGGGTGATCGTAGGCCAGTTGTACTCTCCTGCCCACCCCAACCCCATAGGCTTCTTATGAGGAGAAAGTGGGAAGAAAAAAAAGCCACATACGGTGTCTTGAGGTGATTACCGAAGAGGCAGGATATAAACAGTAAGCCCCACGACCACAACTAACAGTCCTAGGAACAACAGGATGTAGGAACCTTTGAAGAATATGAGAGAGCCATGTCTATCAATTACTCCTTTCCTGAGATACTTTGGATGGCACCATCCTGGACTATGGATGGCATGTCATCCAACCCAAGAAGGACTAGTAGCCCACATGTCTTCTGTATACATTCAGCCCTGAGAAACCTGCTCAGCTTCAGGTCCGGAAATATAGAACTCAGCACTAGCTAAGTATGTAAATCTGCATATTTGTGTTTCTTTCATTTGTCATATTTATTGTTAAGGCAGAGTATTTATTTAAGAGATCTACTGCAGAGCTTGCCACCCTGTGTGTGTGTGTTTGTGTGGAATACATTATTATTTTGACCTTAAAGGAAGTATTATGATGTTCAGTAAATAGCTTGTTTGTTTTGTACAGGGTTGGTTTGTAACACCTAAGGTTTTCTCCAAACAATTTGTTTTACACTGTGAGATTTAGTCTTAGAAACTTAAGAAAGTGGAATTGGTTTATGAGCATAGAGGAATCACTCCAGGGCATGCTTATTCATTCAACAAAATAATATTTCACCCCTTTCTTTCCAGTTCCTTCCTTTTTCAAGGAATTATATGCTTAACTATAAATGTTTTGCAAAGCAGAGAGTAATGGTGGGTGATGTTGAGAAGGAAAGTGTGCATTTGCAAACAAAAGTGATGTTAGTTGTGTTGTCACAAAACAAATTTCAAACTCCAAACTGATGTGACACCTTATAGGGCAATCCAAAAGGCATAAAAATCGTGCATAGGCACACAGAAACATATGCAAGCGTTTGAGACTGTTATCTCTCCATGAGGTAGGATGTCAAAAGGAAGCAGCTGGGACAGCAAGCGGAAGGGGGGGGGGAAAGCTGGTCTTAAGTCCTCGTTATGTGCCTGTTGTTTTGGGATACAGTGGAAGAAGGATGGTGCAGGCAAAGAGTCTCATGAGGTGATGTTGTGCTGTCAGGTTTTGCCTTGGACAGCCCATCCTTACTGGGAACTAGAAAGAATTTTTTAAAGTCCTCCATTGAAAACAGTGTAACTTAAGCCCTGCCTTTCCTCGATCGTCCCTCCCTCTTCACTTGGTCAAGGGATAATATTCCTGAAAGTGCGTGCATTCTTATGTACCTCTGCGTGCTTTCTGTACCTTTTGTGCTAGCCTCTGTTGGTATCACCTCCATATGGATATTGACATTTGCATTCAAAATCTGACAATGGCTGGGATGTTTAAGGGTATGGGAAGCCACCTCATCCTGTCTGAGGCCATTGGTGCATCTACCCAAGGTGGAGCCTGAGAAGGCCTTCTGAGTTGTTGCTCCAAGATCACGCGCCTCCCTTCCAGGTTCCGAACTCTGTTCCTTTTATCCTTCCCTTGACAGGTAATGACATTTTTACTCTGGTGGGGTTTGGGCAACTGAATGACTGCTAAATGTGCTATTTATTTGCCTTTTTTATTATGTGTTTTGGTACAATTTTCTGTTTAACTGTGTTCTACTATTAATTTACTGTAGCTTTAGATGCCTGCTTCTGTTATCATACTGTGACCAACACTGGCTTTTTGTATTTGAGAACAGGTGGGATATCAGTTAAATGTATATGGGAAAATCTACATATTCCAGCATTTCCAGCATGTTTGAAGGGCACTGAGGTTGAGAAGAGTGGGGTTTATGATGCAGAGGTATAGATAGACAGACAGACAGACAGATACACAGACAGTACACAGCTAATCAAATAGCCATGGTGGCTGAGGCTTCTGGGAATTGATGTCTAAACCATCTCAAAGGCATTTCTTATTGATTAAATAAAGTTTTCTTACAATGGCCTGCTAAATACTGTAATACATAGATGGGTGAGGCACATGACCCTTCAGCTCTTGTTGGGCTATAGCTACCATCACATATATATGAATAAATAATAGGATAGATAATGCACAGCTATTCAACTATATATGAGAATAACTGCTCTATTTACCTATGCATTGCTGTGTGTTATCTATCCCACCCTTCCCAAACATGGTGCCCTTCACACACCTTGGAGTACAACTTCCATCAACTCTCTATATGTTGGAGAAATCCAGTCTACACAGACTGCCAGATGGTCTTCAGTGTTTTGGACAAAGCAGTTTTCCACCCCTACTTTGAGATGCTGACTAGAGATGGGGACAAATAAAAAAATGGTGATTCGTTTTGATTCGTTATTCATCAAGGTTAACGGCTCAACGAATACGAATATACGAATATTCTTCAAAAATTAAAGGATCAATCTGTTGATTCATCTGAACTTTAAACAGCTATAACAATGGCCCCCGATGACCTAGAGACACCAAATGTGCAGGGAAGCTTCCTCAGACACTTTTCTACAACTCCTGAATGTTTGGCTCATGGACCCCTCAGTTATGTAGTCACAAAGAGGACCACCCAAGGAAAGTTCCCCCCAGGTACTTAGAGAATCCAGAATTACAATGAAGCTTCCCAACATGCTTGCCAACTTTGGTGAAGATTGGATATCGGACCTCTGAGTTATTCACCCACAAATTGGGTCCTCCCAGGAGAGTTTACCACACGGCACAGAAGCCCATGGCATTGTTGTTGTTTAGTCGTTTAGTTGTGTTCGACTGTTCGTGACCCCATGGACCAGAGCATGCCAGGCCCTCCTGTCCTCCACTGCCTCCTGGAGTTGTGTCAAATTCATGTTGGTCAAATTCATGTTTCGCAAAGCGAAAAAACGCCATAGGAGCCATCGCTGAGCGAATGCTCCAGCGATGGCCCAGAGCCCCTCGTTAAGCGATTTCATCGCTCAGCGGGGCGCTCGTTAAGCGAGGCACCACTGTATAAATAAAATAAAATAAAACCCTCTATGAAAACAGAGCTAAATGCAAGCTATATCTTTCCATTCAGTAATATGAAAACTGTTTGATTTTTAGGTTTTGCTTTCTCTAGTTTGACTTTCACAATGAACTTTCATCGGTATAACCAATCAACTAAAACAGCTATTGCTAAATTAGCTAATACACACATGTTTTAGGTATGTGGACTTTCACAGGACATTTTTGGTACTTGAGCAACATTTCCCCTTGCTCACATAGAAAAAAAATACTGATCACAATTCAGTTGCACAGAATTTGCAAAGTTCACTTACTCTGATTCTGCTAAGATATATAGTGTGTATTTAAAAAGAAGAAGTCTTTAAACAATCAAATTTTAATCTGCTGACAAAGAAATGGTGAATGTGAGTGTGTTTACTGGAGGAGCATTTGATCACATTCAAATAAAAGCGCACATATACAAAGCTGGTACCGAAATAAATTCTATTTAGCGTCATGTGATTGCTTATTTGATTCTCAGATATGACATGCTATTAGAACACAAATTGATATTCTGTCATTTCTGTTTCAGTAAGTTTAACTTGAACAAGTTGCCCTCTAGGTACATTCTGAACGGAACGCTAGTTGATGTTCATCCCAACAAAATAAATGTGTTACATTTGTTTGAAAAATAATTATCTCTAAAGCATGACACCTTTTCAGGCAGTAGCATAGCTGCATCATCTTTGAAACAGAAAAAACAGAAAAAGGCAACATTGTTTTTCTGTGAAGGCAGCACAAACAGCAAGGTGGGAAAGCACCCATTATGCCAGCTACAGTACTTCATCATTTAATAGTTTTAAAAGAAGATGTTTAAAATAAGGAAAGAATGTTTTTAAAAATTTGATCGGACAACAGTTCCTATATTCCTGATCACAGGTCATGTTGGCTGGAGTTGATGGGAGTTAGGGTCCAACAGTATGTGCAAGGCAATAGGTCCCTAACTCCCGCCTAATCCTAAACCACAAAGGGCTTTAAAAACCAACACTTTGAATTGGGCTCAGAGAGAGTTTGACTTTGTGAAGGTGACATGGTGTCTTCAACATCATTTGCATAGGAGATACTGCTAGAAAGAAGTGCCAGGTTCTGGATTGAGCAACTAAGTGGTTTAGCTAGATCTTGGATTTTGACTAGAAATGGGCCAAAGACACATTGGTGTTGCCCATATTGAGCTGGAATAGGGAATGTTTGGTCCTGGCAGATAGATATAGGGGACCTGGGACCTGACATCTGGGGCCTGAAAGACATCTTGTGGATGAAAGGTTCCATATTGCTGAAATAGAACAAAAATGCATTTGAAGTCCTGTGATCAGGGATGGTGCTTCTGAATGTATGTGTCTCGGCAGTGAGAGCCAGTTTAATTAAACTCTTAATTGCATTAGACTGTGACAATTCACCCTTGTTTATCATCTCAGCTGTAGAAGGTCAGGGCAATTTAGAGACTGAGCTATATGGCGAAAATGAAAGAACGGGAAAGAAAATCGGCAGTGTGCTGATGGTTTTGTGTGGCAATGAACTACAGTGGTGCCTTGACTTACGAATGTCCTGACTTACAACCATTTCGAGTTAGACCAGCTCTACTTGTGGCCGGAGCTTCCAGTTATGAACAGAAAAAGGGCAGGGGGAAAAGGTGGGAAATTCAAATTGCTAACCGTTGGTAAGCAAAGAGACTGCTTCTTTGTACCTCTTTTGCCCCAATGGTTAGAGTGAGTGCAGTTGGAGAAGGCTTCAGACTACCTGGTAAGACAAGGTGCTGCTTTCTGCTTTTTAAAAACTGTTCTGGGTGGGTTTTGCAGCATGGTTTTGGACTGGGAGGGTTATGTTTCTGTGCTGTGATGGGTATTGGGGGGTTTGTTTGTTTGTTTTGGATTTTTTCCCCACATTTCTGATAGGTTTGGGGGAGTTCCCTTGCTTTTTGGGTTCCCCCTATTTCTGATAGTTCTTGGGGTTTTCCTGTTTTTTTGAGTTTTCCCCCCATTTCCGATGGGTCTTGCGCAGTTTGGTTGATTTTTGGTTAACCCCCCCCCACATTTCCGATGGCTCTTGCACAATCTGCTTGCTTTTTTACTCTGCTTTATTTGCATTTGCGATTGGTCTTGCATGGTTTGCTTGCTTTCTTTGCATTTCCAATGGATCTTGCAGGATCTGCTTGTTTTTTGCTTTGCTTTTTTGCATTTACGATGGGTCTTGCATGGTTTGCTTGCTTTTTGCTTTGCTTTCTTTGCATTTCCAATGGGTCTTTCACACTTCACTTGCTTTTCTTTCCCCCTCTTCGGCCGGAAGGGATTAATCACGTTTTCGATGGGTCTTGCAGTGATTTTTTTGGTGATTTTTTTCTTCGGCCAGAATGGATTAACTGCATTTCAATGCATTCCTATGGGAAACGGTGCTTTGACTTATGATCATTTTGAGTTACGACTGAAGTTTGAGAACCAATTAAGTTCGTAACTCGAGGCACCACTGTATTTGTTAATGGGCCATACTATGACTAAGACTGTTTAGAGTAAGATGAGACCTGTTAGTCAACATTGTTTTAGATGATTACAGAATTCTTTAATAGATATTTTGATTTCCACCAGAAACTTCCATCTCAGCTGAAGAGTCTGAATGAAATAAGATGCTGCAAATCACAACAATTGATCCCAAAGGTGGTCCTGCGTAGGCCACAGTTGCATGTTTAGAATGTACCTCACTCACAACCTTCTCAGTACCAGCACCTGCCGCCATGGATTGGGACAATGGATCCCAGAATTCCTGTGTCCTGCTAACTTACCTTCCCTGCATCAAAAAAGTAAACTTTATGACATTTTTAGGCACAGGGAATTAATTGAAGCACTAGCCTGTCCATAGACTCCACAATTTTCTTTGATTTTTGCACTAAGAGCCGTATGAAAGAGATGATGATTGTGACAATTGCCCATGTCACTCATGCTATTCATATTCATGAGCTGATTTGCATGAACCTATGAGAGGAGTGGAGAGGCGGAGTCAGCAGCTACATGAGGCTTGGCAGGAAAAGGAGTCAGATAGGGTTAGTTAGTAAAAGAGAGAGGGAACAGACACTGAGAGAAATAGAGCTGGTTAGGAGAATAGGTAGAGAAGGTGGTAATGATATAGCAAGAGAAAAGTAGTATGTACTGAGAGAACTATTGATGAATTGCTTATGTATAATGTGTATCTGAAGAACTTCTGTTATTATTCAGTCCGCTTCACTTCAATAAATAAGTTCTGTTCTGTTCAAAAAACAAGTGTTCTGACGAACGTCATTTATATTGTAGATTGAGCCAATTCACTGGTGGCAGTGAGAAGAAAACGCGACGTGAGCCTTTGTGAGGGAAAGACAAGCAGGGGCCATGAAAGCAAACGCCACAATGATGATGATGATGATGAATATTTATAGGCGTTAGTCTAGTGGTCCTATGAAAAATGCTTCAGGGGCTACAGGACAATTCAGACTTTCCCATGTCATGGCCTCAGCAGAGGAGTCCTCCAGTACAGACAAGACTGATGAATATGACACCCCAGAGCCTGATAAGGTGGAGGATCTGCTTGACCTTTCAGATCTGCCCCCTAAGGGTATTAGGAGTCTGAATCTGTGGATGGTGGAGGCTCAGGAGCTGAGTTTGAGGAGGAACTGGGACAACCTCCCAGACCTTGAGAACAAAGATAAGCTCAGTTCGAAACCCCAAGGTGGAGTTTTGATTGCAAGGGAGCTCTCCTTGTGAGCAAAGGGTTCTTCTTGTAAGTGGGCTAATTCTACCCTGGAGGCCTGGGACCAAACTCTGTGGCTGAATACCTACAGCAATGTGCTGGGAGGGGCTCCAGCAGCACAGCTAGAAAACAGCCTTCACTTTCTTGTGCAAGCTGCTGGGAAGCAGGGCATCTGCTGGCCCTTGACTTTTTCCTGTGAGCCTAAATTCCCATAGTCTGAATTGCCTAGACTTTGTTTGACCATTTGGAGTGCTTCTTGGACTATGACTTGCCTTGCAGGGTTCTCTTCTATAGTGAGCCCAGGAGCACTTGCTTCTTCTGTTTTACTCTTTCTAAGGTCTGGGACTTTACTAGCCAGGACCCATGATGTGTCCCAGTGTGGAACAGGATACCTCACAAGGGAAGGAGAGACACACACACCCTGCCTGAAGTAAAAAGCTAACTTTGTATTCCCCTGCCCATTATCCACAGGGCTCCCCCTTCCAATAGATAGGGAGCTAAGACTAGGATAAGGTTTTGAGGTAAGCAGTCCATAATCATCCTGGGTCCTAGAAATGCCCTGAAACATGAGGGCATTTATATTTTGGCAGTTCAAAGTGGTAAACTTCATTTTCCACAAGGTATAATCCAAGAATGGAATTACTGTGTATGCTTCAAAGGATGAATTTAAATGTCATTTCTGCAGGGTTCTTTTCCCAACCCCCACCCTAAGATATTAATGTAAAAATGAAAGTGAATAGATTTATGGATGAATACATGTGGAAGCAACACTGAATGTAGATAGATGGATTTGGTAATCTTTATTATGAGAGGCCTAAATATAGTTCAGAAGAAGAGATCAGAAAGGAGGTCAAGCTATAACTTGCCAAGGCTCAGCAGAGACCTTTGGTTTGTCAGTTAGATTAAGATGCACCTCCCTGTTAAAAACAGGTCATCTTGGTATAGTGGTGCCCCGCTTAACTATTACCTCGCTTGACAACGTATCTGCTTCACGATGATGTTTTTGCAATCGCAATTGCGATCACAAAACGATGTTTTAATGGGCTTTTTTCGCTTCCCAACTATCGGTTCCCTGCTTCGGGAACCGATTCTTCACATTACGACGATCAAAAGAGCTGATCGTCGGGTTTTCAAAATGACAGCCAGCTGCTCAAAATGGCTCCCCGCTGTTTTTAGGAGGCATATTTCGCTGCACAGGCATCCGAAAATGGCCACCCTATGGAGGATCTTCACTGGATGAGCAGGCATTTAGCCCATTGGAACGCATTGAGCAGCTTTCAATGCGTTTCAATGGGCTTTTTTATTTCACTTGACGAGGATTTCGCTCTACAGTGATTTCGCTGGAATGGATTATCCTTGTCAAGTGAGGCACCACTGTATATAGATCAAAAAAAGGAATTCCCTTCACTTGCAGGAAAACTGCATTCTTCTCAGAGCAAATATATTCTATGGGCCATTCATTTTTTTGTTTTAGTTTTTGAATTTCAAACCTAGAATTCTCTTTTTGGGGAATTACACCTGGCGAACCAACACCCACAGACACCTAAATTGGAGAAAGGCAGGGCAGGAAGGCTTTGTGGCCTAAGATGGACTGAGCTCTAGCCTAGCTCCCTGTTAGAAAAGGAAGGTCCCTTGGTCCCAGAAATCGGTGGGGCACCTTCCTTTTCTAATAGGAAGCGAGGCTGCAGCTTGGCCTGTACAAGGTCATATTTAAGTGGGTGTGGGTTTGGCAGGGGGAACTCCCCAAATAAAGAATTCTAAGTTTGGAGTCCAAAACAATTGAATGTCACATGCCTAAAATTTTATCCACTTCTGGCAAAATGAAGGCCCTCCATATGTTGTCAGATATATGTTCTCAAACTCCCATCTTTCTGCCTCCCCACCCACCAGGATAGCCAATGATTAGGAAGAATAGGTAGGGTGGCCAAGTCTTAGGGAGCTGGCAAATGTTTCAGGGAATTATTATGCTCCTCCAGGTAGGGAGGTAGCCTTTCATGTGTCGGCTCCTTTAAAAGCCACGCATTTCCAAATGGCACTAGGGCTCGCTGTCTGAACACAAAGATGTGGGGATTTTTTTTTAACACTTGAGCAAGTTCAGTAAATCAATCAAACAAACAACCCCCCAGAAAAGGACACCAACCAAGAGAGAGGACAGGGGTCTTGGAAAAGAGCCAGAGAGAACATGTTTTTGGGTCTATTGTACCATCTATTGCAGCTGGCTTGCATCCTTTTAAGGAGAAAATAAAATGTTTGGGGTAAAATATTTGAAATAAATAAATAATTTAAAGAAAACTGAAGCAAATTAAGGAGAAAAGCACCAGCATTATGACTTTTGAACCTTCTTATTGCACAAGCCTCTGCAGCAGTAATAGAGAGCCTGCCAGAAAAAAGAGCTTATCTGTGATCTGGGGGTGAAGGCAGTTCTTAAACTCCCTTCACCAGTGGGGAGTCTGCAAAAATCTGCATGCATTGTATGTACTGTAGATCTTGTGAAATGGTTAGTTGGGGTTTTTTTTGGGGGGGGTTAATTAGTTTTGGGTTGCCATTAACATTCCCTCTAATTTTCTGGAGCGCTGGACTGCAACCAGAAGCAAATGGGCTGCAACACTGGCTTGGCTGTGAAGCCCTAATCCACGCATGTGTGCACAGAGCTTAGAAGGAATGTTGGTTATCATGTTACTTGATTAAGCAGAGTTTTACCTAGATTCTAGGCCAATTTATGCAGATTGCACTTATCCTGTAATCAACTGGCCCAGATTCACAGTGACTGGCCCAGAAGCCAGTTTGTATCTGTTCTTACCCTGGTTCTGTGACAATGGGGGGGGGCAGGTTTTGACACTGAATCTAAAAAAAAAGGGATGCTGCTGACGTAGCCACTCTAGCTGAGAACTGTGGTCCAACAGCATCTGGAGAGCTGTACTTGTCTATCCTGGTTTGTGGATCCATCCCTTGGCAGGAAAGAACATCAGAAGAGCAGCTCTGCTGGAGTGCACCAGTTGATCCTTGAGTCCAACATCCTATTCTCCACTAAGCAATCAGTACCTCCACTTCAAGCAAAACACAACAGCAGTAGCCTTTGTTTCCTGCTGAGTCCCCTTTCAGCCACTACTGCCAAGGGAGGTGAAATACTTTCAAGCCCTGATTTAAGGATAAATGGCAATTTCACTTGCTTTGTTATAAGAATGTCCAAGTTTGCAATATTTTCAATAATATGGATAGAATACACTTGTTTTTTTAAAAAAAGCCAGATGTGAGAGAAATAGAAACTGATATTGTTGTGTATCCATCCAGACTTTGCCTGCTCAGTTCCTAAAAGTCTGTGTTTGAACCCTTTGTAGATCCAGACGTCACAATTGCACCTTTTTTCCTCTCAAAGAGGCTCCTTTATGGCAGACAAGTTGTCCTCTCTGTTCTGTGAGCCACTCCACATAACAAGTTGGCTGCAATCCTGTTGTTTTGTTCCTTAAGCAAAAGGCAAATGTCAGAACATTCGCTCACTTCTAGCCAGCAATTAATGAATCCCTATGGGATTCTCTAGTGCACACTGAGCCAGGGGGTGTCCCTGAGAATTGCAGCAGAGACTCATTATTTGTCAGCTAGAATCCTCACCCGGGCCCAGGTTCCCATCACTGGACTGGTACAGTCTACAGTCCATTGCTGGGTCTAGCTTTCCACACTGAGCTGAGCCATCTGATGCCGTTTAAAGAGGGCCCATCATGCCAGACTGTTACAGGCTCCCTTGCCCCCAAGTTCACTGTGCCTTGGGTGGCTCTGCTGAAGTTATTCCTTTTTTCCTCCATCTGTTTCTAGGGCATTATCAGAGCTGCCCCGGAGCTCATCTTCCCTGCGCCCTCAGCTTTTATCAGGATGCTACCTTTTCCCCAACTCCGGGAGGCAGTGGAAGACAGGAGGGCCTGGCGTGCTCTGGTCCGTGGGGTCACGAAGAGTCGGACACGACTAAATGACTAAACAACAACAAACCTTTTTCCCAGTCCAGGAGTTCTGGATTTCTAGTGGCTAGTCTTCCCTGATGGCACAGAAGATGGGCACAGATCCTTCCTCTTCTTCCTGCTGTAAGCCCTGGTCCCTCCGGCTTGGCCCAGCCTCCACCCCATCCTGCAGGTGTGGCTCATCAGCTTCCACCACCCCCTTCCCACCCGGGGCTTTGCCCTCAAACTGCCCTGTCATTGGGGTTTCCACGAAGTCCATTGGGGTGCACACGGCTCGGGCAGACAGCCTGGTGGGAAAGGCGGGATCGCGTGCGTGCGCACACACTTTGCTTCTCAAGGATATGCCACATGGTTACTATGCTGACATAGCTGTAGAGCAGCTATTCTCCTCTGATCTTGCAGCCAGCTAGATCAGAAAGATTAGCACAATGTTTTGAATCCCAGCAACAAATCATGAAATCAACTAATATGGAAGGATCAGTGCAACAACTTAAGCAGCTCATTGCACAAAACCTACAAAAGAAATTTCTTTCTTTAAAAAACGAGGCCATTTTAATTCTATAATCAAGCCATGAGGCCGAACGACAGATTCTAAGCTGAGTGCTGTTTTCCTTTGGCAAATCAATTAATGTACATTTGCTGGAATATGTGTTTTAACAAGCTGTGCAAGAACTAATGTTCAGAACCCCTTAATTGATGGGCTTTTTCAAAGCACACAAGATAGATGCAGAACAAAAAGCAGAACTCTCTCTAACAAGCATATAAAATGTATTGAGAGAACAGAACCATGTATAAAAAGCATTCTGAGCAGAAATGGACAGAATGTGTGAAATATTTTCCGTTGCAGGATATTTTTCGGTCACTAGCTGAATTTTGTTGAAAATCTAAATGAAATTTCTGTTAAAAATTAGGGTTTTCAGATAACTGAATACTATGGTGTAAAGAAAATCATCTCACACTTAACATCAAAAAAACTAAAGAACTCATAATTGATTTTAGGAGGAAGAGAAATGTACATTTACCACTGTACATAAACGGCGAGGAAGTGGAGAGAGTTGGTAGTTTTAAATTTCTGGGTACTTACATCTCAGAGGACCTCTCATGGACTATAAATGCCAACATGCTAATAAAGAAGGCACAGAAGAGGCTGTTTTTCCTGAGAATGCTCGTGAAGTTAAATTTATCACAGCATTTACTTCTGTCCTACTACCGTAGCACCATTGAGAGTGTCCTAACTTATGGCATTCTGGCATGGTTTGGGAGTAGCTCTGTAGCGGACAAAAAAGCTCTACAGAGAACCATTAAAATTGCCCAGAATATCATCGGGCTCCAGCTACCAACCCTGGATGACATCTTCACATCCCGCTGTCTGAGGAAGTCACACAGCATCCTGAGAGACTCTTCCCATCCTGCTTATAACTTTTTTGAACTGTTACCGTCTGGCAGAAGATATAGAACAATTAAGACGCGGACCACACGTTTTCTAAATAGTTTTTATCCTAGAGCTATAATTGCAATTAATAATGAGCTTAAAGACCACCAGTAGTGAATAATTAGTTGGACTGTGTTACTTGGCCTGAGGTGTAGATGTTTGTATTTTAGTGGGGGACTTCTAGTGGGTGGGGAGTGTTTGGGGAATGTTATGTGTGTGCATGTGTCTGGTCTCTGGGTGTCTGTGAATTTCGTTGTATGGTATACTGTGTATATACTTACAATGACAATAAATTATATTATTATTATTATTATAACAATAAAACAAACTTGGGGTGAGCTTTTTGATAACAAGATTTAGAGAATGGTTTATAGAATTCACATGACAAAACTTTGCAAACCACGAAGAGTTACTCTTCTGATATGTTAAACACATGAATGTATATTTTTAATTGTTCATTTGATTTTTTTAAAAGCAGCTATAAGCAATCTTGATATGAATTGGGAGCATGGAATAAGCGATGCAAGAGTTTTTTGCTCTTTGGGCATGAAATTTCTGATTAAACCCTTCCTCCCCAAAATCCTGCTATTTGACCCAGGAAAACAACTGGCATTTCATTATGACTTCTGGGTCAAGTAATAAGTTGGGGGTGCATTTTCCACAAGAATACACAGTTCAGAAAGACATCATAAATATTATGGGTGAATGGGGCACAATGAGAATATACTTTCAGCTCAGTTACTTTTATTTTAGCTTAGTTACAATAGGCCGAGGCTGGAAAAGTTATATATTTGGACTACAGCTTCCAGAATCCCCCAGTCAGCATTGCCACTGAGATTCTTGAAACTATGATCTAAAAGTACAATTTTTCAGTTACAAGATACAGGAACCAGGCCTTTACAGGAGAGGTGGCTGTGAGGTGTATTTTAAAGAAGCATCATGCAGAGATTTTGAGAGAAAGTTCCGGGCATCAGGAGCAGGAAGGTGTTATCATGACCCTCCTGGGATCACTCAGTGTGCAGGACAGTACTCTAATGAAGATACGGTTTGGGGAAAGGTACTTCCGCAGGGCAAACAACTCCTTCCATGTCAGAAGCTACTGATCTGGCATCATCCCCTGATCCAGAAAATGAGTCACAGCAGATCGGCCATTCCCTACCCTCACAGAAACATAGAAGGCCCTGTAACAATCCAGTCAGCTTCTCTTAGAGAAGAGCTATCCAGACTAAAGATTTTGTCAGCCTGTGTAAGACTTCTTTTGGTTTTAGCTCCTTGCTGAAACAATATCTTATATGTCGTTCTTCAAGATCCGGTTTTCATCTCCCATCTGTGTAAGAAGGCTTCTGCCTTAATTTTGCCTGGCATGAGATGATTTTACATACCTCAGCCAGATTTTATTTAGTCAGTCTGACCACCTTAGATACCACCAATATCCCCTGAAAACCTCAAGTATCCACAGCTTAGGACAAGAAGAAAGGCTGAATTTGAGGGAGCTGAGGGCCTTTTGACCTCTGGTGGAAGCTGAGCCAATAATATTCATTTATTAGATTTATAGTCTGTTTTTCTCCTAAAAATGAGATTTGGTGCATGTCTTGCACCTCCTGAAAGAGTCCTCTTTGAAGGAAAAGCTCAAGGGCAATATGAAAAAGTGTATCATTGGAACAACTCAAACAGCCAGCTGATATCCCCCTGGTTATCATAAGAGAGTGGGTAGAGCCTGGGCATATATGTGGGAGAGGAAATAACCCACCTCTTTCAACTCTGAAAATGAAAATCATTTCAAAGAATTTGAGTTGTTTCACATTTTTGCCCTTTAAGGTGGGCACATTCACTAGACCTTTTGGGATAGGGAGAGTTAAAAATACTTAAATAAGGGGGATAAAAAGGTAAAGGTTAAGGTTCCCCTTGACAATTTTTGTCCAGTCGTGTTCGACTCTAGGGGGCGGTGCTCAGTCCCGTTTACAAGCCGTAGAGACAGCGTTTTGTCCAAAGACAATCTTCCGTGGTCACGTGGCCATTGTGACAGACACGGAACGCTGTTACCTTCCCACCAAGGTGGTCCCTATTTATCTACTTGCATTTGCATGCTTTTGAACCGCTCGGTTGGCAGGAGCTGGGACAAGTGACGGGGGCTCACTCCGTTGCGTGGATTCAATCTTACGACTGCTTGGTCTTCTGACCCTGTAGCACAGGCTTCTGCGGTTTAGACCGCAGCGCCACCACGTCCCTAAATAAGGGGGATAGGGAGAGTTAAAAATACTTAAATAAGGGGGGATGGCTGTGTTCAATAGACAGTTCTCACATCTCCCACAAAGGCAAATGGATGCTGAAACAACAGTTGTTCACAGTGTTCCTGCATAAGGAGAACCAGGTAAGATTTTCGACACAGACCTTTTTTGAAAATGTGCAGCTGTACACCTTCCAATAACCAACACTCTGTGAAACAGTGCCTGATGCTGTGAATATAAGCCGCTTGAAAAGAAAGTAGAATTTTAAGAAGCACATGTCATGAACTGGATTTAAGTAATGGGTAGGTTTACTGATAATCTTCATGAGCAGCTCAAAAAGTGGTGCACTTATTTTAAGAATTATATTATGGTTTAGGCACTTGAAGGCTGGGACTCATTTTGTCAGTTTGCCTACATGGCTTGAAAAAGGTTTTAAGTGACCAAAGAATTGGCCAGAAACCACAAAATCATGAAAAAGAAGTTGTAGAAGCAAATCCAATCTGTATCTTTTCTCAAGCATCTAAATTGGACTGTGACTACCCGGGGTCTTGGTGGGCTTATAGAAATGGCTGAATCTATTTAATGTTCCTCACATTAAGGCTGTTATATCTCAAGCTCTTCCTGTCTTATGAATAACGCATTTGTGAATTTAATATCCCAATCCTAACCAATGCTATATAGAAATGCATGTGTGTATACATATGACATGCACCCTGCCATGATCCCCACGTGGCCCCTGCTTGTTTCACCAAACAAAGGAGCTCATGCTACGTGCCCCTCAGCTGCCACCAGTTGACTGCATCAGCATTACCTATTATTAATGATAGATGTCCAGGCCATGTGTCATTTCATTTTAAAAGAACCAAATAGAAATTGTTTATTGATACAGGTGTTGACAGAGCAAGCAATGTTGTTAACTCTTAAACAAACATTTCCCTTTATCCTCTCTCAACCATCACTCTCCCACCCAAACTTCAAAAATGACACCAAGACCTTCAACTCTCTCTCTTAAAACCCCAATCTCCATATCTAACTCCTGCTGCTGCTGCTGAGTTTCTTATATATCTTGTGACTCCGCCCCTCCAGCACTCCCATTGGTCTATGCAGATAGCATATGAATATGCATGACCTGGACAGATGCCACATACCCATACATTGAAATGATGTTGCTTAGCATAGCAAGTCATAGCAGAGTAGACCTGCTGAATCACTGAGGAATTAGTAAGTCAACTCTTCCATAAATTCAATTGATTCAAGTAGGCCTGCTCTTGTTCGTTTAGTCGTTTAGTCGTGTCTGACTCTTCGTGACCCCATGGACCAGAGCACGCCAGGCCCTCCTGTCTTCCACTGCTTCCCGGAGTTGTGTCAGGTTCATGTTGGTTGCTTCAGTGACACTCTCCAACCATCTCATCCTGGGTCGTCCCCCTCTCCTCTTGCCATCACACCTTCCTAACATCAAGGTTTTTTCCAAGGACTCTTTTCTTCTCATGAGATGGCCAAAGTATTGGAGCCTCAGCTTCAGGATCTGTCCTTCCAGTGAGCACTCAGGGTTGATTTCCTTCAGAATGGATAGGCTTGTTCTCCTTGCAGTCCAGGGGACTCTCAAGAGCCTCCTCCAGCACCACAGTTCAAATGCATCAGTTCTTCAGTAGTCAGCCTTCTTTATGGTCCAGCTCTCACTTCCATACATCACAACAGGAGAAACCATAGCTTTGACTATTCGGACTTTTGTTGGCAAGGTGATGTCTCTGCTTTTTAAGATGCTGTCAAGATTTGTCATTGCTTTCCTCCCAAGAAGCGGGCCTCTTTTAATTTTGTGGGTGCTGTCTCCATCTGCAGTGATCATGGAGCCCAGGAAAATAAAATCTGTCACTGCCTCCATGTCTTCCCCTTCTATTTCCCAGGAGGTGATGGGACTAGTGGCCATGATCTTAGTTTTTTTGATGTTGAGTTTCATACCGTTTTTTGCACTCTCCTCTTTCACCCTCATTACAAGGTTCTTTAATTTCCCCCCTTCATGGATTGCTGCCTTGTCATGGCGAAGGGGCTTGAGTAACTCCGAGAAGCTATGGGCTATGCCATGCAGGGACACCCAAGACAGACAGGACATAGTGGAGAGTTCCGACTAAACGCAATCCACCTGGAGTAGGAACTGGCAAGGCCACTCCAGTATCTTTGCCAAGAACTCCCTATGATCAGAAACAAAAGGCCTGCTCTAATTGTGACTTATTTTAGTGTAGCAAGTCACAAAAGCATAGAACAATATGAATCAATGGATCTTACAAAGACATTGATTCATGAAATCCAACCTGATTCAGTGGGCCTGCTATAGTACCTTCACGGATTGCTGCCTTGTCATGGCGAAGGGGCTTGAGTAATTCAGAGAAGCTATGGGCTATGCCATGCAGGGATACCTAAGATGTGGAGAGTTCTGACTGAACGCGATCCACCTGGAGCAGGAACTGGCAAGCCACTCCAGTATCTTTGCCAAGAAAACACCATGGGCACAAACAAAAGGCTAAAAGATATGACGCTGGAAGATGGGCCCCTCAGGTCAGAAGGTGTCCAACATGCTATTGAGGAAGAGTGAAGGACAAGTAGCTCCAGAGCTAATGAAGTGGTTGGGCCAAAGCCGAAAGGACACTCAGCTGTGGACGTGGCTGGAAGTGAAAGGAAAGTCCGATGCTGCAAAGAAAAATACTGCATAGGAACCTGGAATGTAAGATCTATGAACCTTGGTAAGCTGGATGTGGTCAAACAGGAGATGGCAAGAATAAACATTGAACTAGTGAAACATTGAACCAGTGAACTAAAATGGACGGGGATGGGGAAATTCAATTCAGACAATTATAATATCTACTATTGTGGGGAAGACTCCCATAGAAGAAATGGAGTAACCCTCATAATCAACAAAAGAGTGGGAAAAACTGTACTGGGATACAATCTGAAAAATGATAGAATGATTTGAATATGAATCCAAGGCAGACCTTTCAACATCACTGTAATTCAAGTTTATGCACCAATCACCGATGCTGGTGCAGCTGAAATTGACCAATTCTATGAAGACTTACAACACCTTCTAGAACTGACACCAAAGAAAGATGTTCTTGTCATTATAGGGGATTGGAATGCTAAAGTAGGGAGTCAAGAGATAAAAGGAACAACAGGAACGTTTCACCTTGGAATTCAAAATGAAGCAGGGCAAAGGCTAATAGAGTTTTGTCAAGAGAACAATTTGCTCATCACAAACACTCTTTTCCAACAACACAAGAGGTGACTCTACAAATGGACATCACCAGATGGGCAATACCAAAATCAGATTGATTATATTCTCTGCAGCCAAAGATGGAGAAGCTGAATACAGTCAGTAAAAACAAGACCTGGAGCTGACTGCGGCTCTGATCATCAGCTTCTTATAGCAAAACTCAAGCTTAAACTAAGGAAAGTAGGAAAAACCACTGGGCTAGTCAGCTATAATCTAAACCAAATCCCTTATGAATATACAGTGGAAGTGAAGAACAGATTTAAGAAATTAGATTTGGTAGACAGAGTGCCTGAAGAACTTTGGATAGAGGCTCGTAACATTGTCCAGGAGGCAGCAACAAAAACCATCCCAAAGAAAAGGAAATGCAAGAAAGCAAAGTGGCTGTCCAACGAGGCCTTAGAAATAGCAGAGAGGAGAAGGGAAACAAAATGCAAGGAAGATTGGGATAAATTACAGAAAATTGAATGAAGACTTCCAAAGAATAGCAAGGAGAGACAAGAGGGCCTTCTTAAATGAACAATGCAAAGAAATACAGGAAAATAATAGAAAGGGAAAAACCAGAGATCTGTTCAAGAAAATTGGAGATATTAAAGGAACATTTTGTGCAAAGATGGCCATGATAAAGGACAAAAATGATAGGGACCTCACAGAAGCAGAAGACATCAAGAAGAAGTGGCAGGTATACACAGGGGAATAATACCAGAAAATTTGGATGTCCCAGACAACCCAGATAGTGGGGTTGCTGACCTTGAGCCTGAAGTCCTGGAGAGTGAGGTCAAGTGGGCCTTAGAAAGCATGGCTAACAACAAGGCCAGTGGAGGTGATGGCATTCTAGCTGAACTATTTAACATCTTAAAAGATGATGCTGTTAAGGTGCTACACTCAATATGCCAGCAAGTTTAGAAAACTCAGCAGTGGCCAGAGGATTGGAAAAGATCAGTCTACATTCCAATCCCAAAGAAGGGCAGTGCCAAAGAATGCTCCAACTACCATACAATTGCACTCATTTCACACGCTAGCAAGGTTATGCTCAAAACCCTACAAGGTAGGCTTCAGTAGTATGTGGATTGAGAATTCCCAGAAGTACAAGCTAGATTTTGAAGGGGCAGAGGAACTAGAGACCAAATTGCAAACATGCGCTGGATTATGGAGAAATCCAGAGAGTTCCAGTAAAACATCTAGTTCTGCTTCATTGAGTACACACAAGCCTTTGACTGTGTGGACCATAGCGAACTCTGGCAAGTCCTTAAAGAAAAGGGAGTGCCTGACCGCCTTATCTGTCTCCTGAGAAATCTATATGTGGGACAGGAAGCAACAGAAGTGGATATGGAAGAACTGATTGGTTCAACATTGGGAAAGGAGTACGACAAGGCTGTATCTTGTGCCCCAGCTTATTTAACTTATATGCAGAATACATCATGCGAAACGCTTGACTGGAGGAATCCCAAGATGGAATTAAGATTGCTGGAAGAAATATCAACAACCTCAGATATGCAGATGATACCACTCTGATGGCAGAAAGTGAGGAGGAATTAAGGAACCTCTTAATGAAGGTGAAAGATGAGAGCAGCAAAAATGCTCTGAAGCTCAACTTAAAAAAAACTAAGATCATGGCCACTGATCCCATCACCTCCTGGGAAATAGAAGGGGAAAATATGGAGGCAGTGACAGATTTTACATTCTTGGGCTCCATGATCACTGCAGATAGGGACGACAGCCACGAAATTAAAAGACACCTGCTTCTTGGGAGGAAAGCGACAACAAACCTAGACAGCATCTTAAAAAAACATACAAAGGTCCGCATAGTCAAAGCTATGGTTTTCCAGTAGTGATATATGGAAGTGAGAGCTGGACCATAAAGAAGGCTGACCGCCGAAGAATTGATGCTTTTGAATTGTGGTGCTGGAGGAGGCTCTTGAGAGACCTCTGGACTGCAAAGAGAACAAACCTATCCGTTCTGAAGGAAATCAACCCTGAGTGCTCACTGGAAGGACAGATCCTGAAGCTGAGGCTCCAATACTTTGGCCATCTCTTGAGAAGAGAAGACTCCTTGGAAAAGACTCTGATGTTGGGAAAGTGTGAAGGGAAGAGGAGAAGGGGACGATAGAGGACGAGATGGTTGGACAGTGTCATCGAAGCTACGAACATGAATCTGACCCAACTCCGGGAGGTGGTGGAAATCAGGAGGGCTTGGCATGCTCTGGTCCATGGGGTCATGAAGAGTCGGACATGACTTAATGATTAAACAACGTATAGTGCAACTTAAAACAACAATAAAACCTAAGCAATGGGATTTCATCTATAGATCCGCCCCTTTTCAAGGTAAGAAAAGGTAGGTAAAGGTAAAAGTAAAGGTTCCCCTTGACATTTTTAGTTCAGTCGTGTCCGACTCTAGGGGGTGGTACTCATCCCGTTTTCAAGCCGTATAACCCAGTGCTTCTCTGAAGACAGTTTCCGTTGTCACATGGCCAGCGTAACTAGGGAACACCGTTTTACCTTCCCACCAAGGTGGTACCTATTTATCTACTCGCATTTGCATGCTTTCAAACTGCTAGGTTGGTGAGGAGCTGGGATAAAGTGACGGGAGCTCACTCCGTCACGTGGATTTGATCTTATGACTGCTGGTATTCTGACCCTGCAGCACAGAGGCTTCTGCGGTTTAGCCCACAGCACCACCACGTCCAATATGAAAAGGTAGATCTTTTTAATTATCATTGTACTTGGGAAGTTACTGTGACAACTGCAATGGGAAACATATATGTGTTTTCAACAGTTATAATGGCAGTTATGTTTCTTCCAACAGTGTGTTCAGAGTCAGGTTGCTGCAATAATTAAGCTTATTTTGCAAATTTTGGCTTAATTTGCCAGTTGACACTGTCATGATATTAAAAATCATTTGGCACTCTGAACCACCCTATTCATTATGTTACTTCTGACTGGCTAGGATGAGTTTGTGAAAAGGAAGCTGCAGCAGGACAAATATGGTACTGAAACAGGGACCCAGATGGCAGTAATTGGAAGTGATAAAGCACAAACCAGTTATGATGGAGGTAGAGGTGGTCTTGGAAGAAACATTGCGAGCACCCTCCATAGCCCTCTGCATGATAACACAATGAGTATTTGCTGAAACAATCTCTTTATTAGAGCAATGTAACTCTTTAAAGGGCCAACAACAAATCTTAAGAACTTTAGGGCGCCAGGAAGTTGACTTCACTCCCAAAGTCTTTCAGGGAAGAGAAACCCCATTCTGGTCTTTTACTGGGAGGAGCCCTGCCTCCTCTATCATTTCTACAAGCCCTCTCAGGTGTGCCAGACATGGAGTACTGCAACAGGGGGGCTGTATACATACTGTCACCTGTCCCTAGAGACATGTAGCATAGGCTCATCCCCATGCTATGCCTCTATAGTCTTCACCACCAGCAGCCATCCTCTACCTGGACCTGGCTATGCTCTCCAGTGCAGCACAATGCAGAAGAAGGAGGTGCAGGAGGAGTACCTCCCGACTGGCTGTAGGTAGGCTGGCCAGGAGGTCTCTGTTGCAGCCGATTTGCCCCTGCTGCTTCCTCTGCTGTGGCATACCTGCCTCTGGTTCTCGTACCTCTGGGCCTCTTGGCACCTGGCCTCTTTTTGGCAAACTCAGGCAGCTTCTTTGGATGGAACCAGAAACTCAGCTCATTGTCCAATATTGGGATCCCAGCAGCACAAGGTCACTAAGCTGGCCATTGAGCACTCTAGCAGTCCATGGCATCAGCCCAACAGTCCTCCTTGTCTGTCTCACTCTCCTCCTTAAATCTCGCGTTGACCATCTCAACATCTGTGGCCTCTAGGGTGTCTTTTGCATCTCCAGTGCCAATGCCCAAATCCACAGGTGATCTGTGTGACGAACACGGGTTCGAAAACACACGTGTAAGCTTGGACAGAGAGCAATCAGGAGTTTGCACATGCTAAAATGAGCTGAAAGAGTCCAATTCAGCCAGCCATGCTACAACACTCCTTCTCACAAGTCTGCCCACATAAGAACACCCTGGTACTCTCAGATATTATTGTGAAAAGGTCAAGTGGGCTTTGTAGTCCTTAGACTTAACTTGCACCACTGACAGGACTCTAAGTAAGCTAGGCCGAGGCAGCACTCTCAGATGACCCTATGGCAAGTGTACTGTTCAGGAAACCAAATGAGTTTTATAATCTTTATTTTATTAAAGAAAAAGCATGTTACTAGATATTCAAAGCCAAATTAAACCCAAACAAATAAACTAGCATTGTGCTGTTTAGTTACACAGATGTAGTGAGGCAAAGAAAACATGAAAAATATAAAAGTATTCAAAAACCTTATTAAAAATACAAAAAGACATTAAAAAGAATCAAATCAGTTCCAATACAAGAATTCATTAGTAAAAACCAAAATAATCCAAGTTGGTTATAAAAAGGCTATAGTCCTCAGTGATCCTATAGAATAAAAACCCCTAAACAAAAGTAAAAATCCATTATATGTCCCATAGTCCTTAGAAAAGTAAAATCCAGTAAATATACCATAGTCCTTACTAAATTACAAGAGCATAGTCCATATGGAGTATTCCAAGAAAAGAAGTCCATAAAGAATATTCCATAGGTAACAGTCCATAGAAAATAGTCCGTGCACAGTCCTTAGGAAAATCCCATAAGTCCAAAAGTAATCCAGCAAAGCATAGAAACCAGTCCATGTAGGTAGTCCCAAATGGCTGAAGAATAGGTCACGAATGAATGAAAGGTCGGTCTTGGAAAGACAATGTCCATAGGTAAAAAGTTCCTTTTTCAAGAGTAACTGGCAAGGGCCTAATGCACCTTCCCACGATGTCATCCAATCAGAGTTCGTTACTAGGCAAACAGTCCTGTTACATCACATGAATTCTTTCTCATACACAGCAGATGTTATTTGGGTTTACGGTGGTTTCTCAAAGAGTCACAACAATTCCCATCTATCTAATCACACAGAGTCCTTTCTCAGGCTCTCAGAATAACATTCTCTCGGCTCGCCTGGAAAACAATTTGTCAGCATAGCACAGATACTATATACAAAGAAACAAAATGGAACCTCTCTGGCTTATTTCTTAATTACAAAACCCATATGCCTTTAAAAGATTTTAACTCAAAAACCCATCTCATCACAATCTGTGGGTCAGGAATCTCGCCCTGACTCTTGGAGAGATGGAGAGCCCACAAATATCTCGAACGATCACTCAAATACATATTTTCCTGAAAACATTTCACCCATCCCTATATGTATTCACTTGTTTTTTTTAAAAATATTAACAGCAGCATAGCTAAATCTTCCCTCCACAATAACATCTGCACATTTTTCATATCTCATTGGGGCCATGAAAGCAATATTGGAGGCATATCAAAGATAGATAAAATACAGTTTTGAGTGGCTTTAATTTGTGTCAGCGAAGTGCTCAGAGCACCTCAAACATCTTTTATTTATTTTATTTATTTATTTATTTTATTTATATCCCGCCTATCTGGTCGTGTGAGGACCACTCTAGGCGGCTAACAACATAAGAATAGAACAATAAAATACATATAGCCATATTACTTAACAAAAATAAAAAGAAAGAAAAAAAAATTATTAAACAAGATAGGAGAGCTATAGGGTAGGGAAAAATCGTCAGGAATTATCTGTTGGGAAGGCCTGCCTAAACATCCAAGTTTTTAATTGTTTCTTAAAAATACCCAGCGAGGGAGCCGCGCGAATCTCAGGGGGTAAGTCGTTCCAGAGACGAGGAGCCACCGCCGAGAAGGCCCGATTTCTAGTCTTTTCCTTCCGGGCCTCCCTCGGCGTTAGGCTCCTCAGTCTCACCTCCTGGCTCGCACGAGTGACACGGGTAGATCTTGGTGGGAGGAGGCGTTCCGCCAAGTATCGAGGTCCTAAACCGTTTAGGGCTTTATACGCAAGCATCAACACTTTGAAGTTGATGCGGAAACGGATGGGCAGCCAATGCAAAGCGGCCAGGGTGGGGGAGATATGTTGGTATCTTCTCACTCCACTGAGTAATCTGGCCGCCGCATTCTGCACCACCTGTAGTTTCCGCAGCAGTCCCAAAGGTAGCCCCACGTAGAGCGCATTACAGTGGTCTAATCTTGAGATTACGAGCGCATGCACCAAGGTGGTGAGGGCCCCAACATCAAGGTAGGATCGCAGCTGGGCTATCCGCCTAAGGTGGAAAAAGGCGGTGCGGACCACGGACGCCACCTGGGATTCCATAGTGAGCGCCGGGTCTAGATGGATCCCCAAGCTGCGGACCCCATCCCTGGCGGGCAGGGTCACCCCCCCAAAAGTGAGGGAGTTTCCCAGATCCCCTATTGTGGGGGCGCCCACCCTTAGTACCTCCGTCTTGTCCGGGTTCAGCCTCAGCCCGTTCTCCTGCATCCATTCCAGTACGGTCTCCAGGCAGCGCTGGAGGGACAGAACGGCATCTCCTGCGATAGGTGAAAAGGAGATGTAGAGCTGCGTGTCATCCGCATACTGATGGCACTGTGCTCCACACCCCCTGATGACCCCACCCAGCGGCCTCATATAGATATTAAACAGCATTGGGGAGATGATCGACCCCTGTGGAACCCCACAATTGAGACTCCACGGGGCCGAGACACTCTCCCCAAGCTGTACTCTCTGGGGGCGGTCCTCCAAGAAGGAACGGAGCCAGGCCAGAGCCCGGCCTCCTATTCCTAACTCAGAGAGCCTCCCCAGGAGGATACCGTGGTCAATGGTATCAAAGGCCGCTGAGATATCGAGGAGGACCAGCAGAGACATTTTGCCCCTGTCGGCCTCCCTCAATAGGTCATCGCACAGGGCGACCAATGCCGTTTCTGTACCGTGGCGCGGCCTGAAGCCCGACTGGAATGGATCCAGGGCATCTGTTTCATCCAGGAGCGCCTGAAGCTGATCGGCCACCACCCTCTCGACTACCTTGCTTAAGAAGGAAACATTGGCGACGGGCCTATAGTTGCCAATTTCATCCGCCGCCAAGCTAGGTTTCTTTCTAATGGGCCTAATGAGTGTGTCCTTGAGGGCAGATGGAAATCTGCCCTCAAGGAAAGACCCATTAATTATTACAGTGGCCCATTCCGTTGTTGAAGGCCTGGCTGCCTTGATTAGCCAGGCCGGGCAAGGGTCCAAAGAGGAGGTGGTGGCACGGCAGCGGTCAAGTGCCCTGGCCACAGTATCGGGCGTGACAGGCTGAAAAGAGTCAAAGGTCACCGGGCAAGACGGAGCGCTGGACATCTCTGCTCGACTCACTGTATTCAAAAAAGGAGAGAGGTCCCGGCGGATGGCCTCCACTTTTGATTTAAAAAATGCTGCAAATTGGTCCGGTGAAAAACTAGGGGGAGGCCCGTCACTCGGGCCAATTCCGGATAGGTCGCGTACTATACGGAATAATTCCGCCTGCTGATTAGCAGCCTCGCTTATCCGGTTAGCGAGATATGTTCGACTAGCAGCCTTTACCTTCGCTAGGTAAAGGTTAGTAGCGACCTTGACAGCTATACAATTGAAATCCGTCGGTGCCTTTCTCCACTTGCGCTCTAGCCGTCTCCTGACCCGCTTCGATGTCCGGAGATCCTGGTTATACCAGGGCGCCGGGCGATCTCTGCGGCGGAGAGGGCGTTCAGGAGCGATCGTGTCTACAGCACTAGTCGCAGCGGTAAACCAGCTGTCGACCAGAGCCTCGACAGGAGCGCCAGCCAGGTCAGCCGTAACCCGTCTCATGGCTTCCTGGAATCCAACCGGATCCAGTAGCCTTCGAGGGCGGACCATAACAATAGGTCCCTGCTCCCTGCGAGGGGGGAGAGCCATTTTGAGGGTGCATTTTATTAGGTGGTGATCCGACCATGACAAGGGTACCGACTCAAGGTCAGTCACCATCGGATCACTCTCACTCCCATTGGTGGAAAAAACCAGGTCTAGTGTATGACCACCCACGTGTGTGGGGCCGTTGACATGTTGGGACATGTTCAAGAAGGCCATGGTCTCCAGGAACTCAAGAGCTGGCCCGGAAACCTCTGCCCCCGCATGCACGTTAAAGTCCCCCAAAACCAATAGCTTCGGGGAACCCAACAGTGCCGCGGAGACAAAGTCCGCCAGCTCCGGTAGGGAAATGGCTGGGTCGCGGGGAGCACGGTAACCCAGCAAAATCCCAATACCGTCCCTGGCCCCAATCGACACGTGGAGAGCCTCAAGACCCGGCTTTACCACCGAGGAGCGCCTAGCTACCTCCAGGATGGATTTATAAACAATGGCTACTCCCCCCCCCGGCCCTCCAGTCTACCCTGGTGTTGGACAGCATAACCGGGCGGACAGATGAAAGCGAGGGGGGGACCCCCCTCTCCGCCAATCCATGTTTCGGTTATGCAAGCCAGGTCTGCATCTTCCTCCAGAATAAGGTCATAGATTAGCTGGGCCTTGTTAGATACAGACCTGGCATTCAACAACACCAGGCGTAGAGTGGAGGGCTGACTGGTCTGACTACCTCGGTACTGGGGGTTGGTCTCCGTCTCAGAGCAACGAACAGCCTTTAAGCATCTGTTCGCCGTTCTTCTGACACGAGTAGGGACGGAGCCAACGCCATACCGCCCTCTACCCGTGATCACGGAGATGTTTTGGGGCCCCTCGCTGGGAGGGCAGGCCTTCCATTCCATGACGAAAAAAAAAAAGGGGGGGGAGGAAGAGAAGGGAAAGAAAAAAGGGGAAGGGCTAATAACGTAATATAAATAACACAAATAACAAAAGAAAAAATAATTAATTATACAATACAACATAACAAAAATAAAATACATCAGTCAAGAAACATAAAATAATTAAAGAAAAAAAAATTATTAAATTAACTTAATTTAAATTAATTAAATTTAACAAAAAAAAAATAAATAAATTTATAAATTAAAAACACGATAGCAGTCCCCACATATGTTCCAAAACCTAAGTTTCTCCACCTTGTAGCCTTGTCCTTAATATCAATGGTGGTACTAATTTATAGTCCTTGTTCATAGGGTGGAACACGCAGGTCTTAATAATTAGTTCTAGGCCCACGATGTTATTCCCGGGCAGGGTCAGAGATACCCTAAGCCAAAATGATAAAGGCTTAGTCCATGACTATCGTCCACGTTAGAACATCAGGATTCAGATAAGAGTCTGATTTCTCAGAAGATTCTACATAAAGTTGTATCCTTGACATTGGCAAGCAAGGATTTCTAAACTACAAGGATTTTACCAGACTGTTCTAGCATAGGTGAATCCACCCAATCATCTTGGAGGTGCTTGATGATGGCATGATGAAAACCTAGATTTAAAAGTGCTGCAAAATGGGAAATACCAATCACTTCCAGCAGTCAGAAGTTGAAATGTATATTCAAGAAGTAGCTTTGGTAGCTTTAGAAAGAAGAAAACTAAGATGGAGAGTTTGAACAGTGGCTGAGAGATGAAAAACTGCTGTGAAGGAAAAAAGGTAGAGGACCATTTTATGTTGGAATATGAATTGGGATTTTCTAAAATGGCCTGTCCTTGAGACAGCAACCCTTTTGGAAGCTGTGGTTTCTGACTGGCAAATCAATTTCCCTAAACCCATAATTGTAAGAAACTTTAGACATATGTTCCCAATGTATGGGTGCGGGAGCAGGTCTATTACTTCCATCTTGTCCAGAGTATCAGGCTCCTGTATTAGTTATCCCCTGCAACTTCCCATGTTGAGTAGAAAATTTTGATTGTGAGTATCTTTTCTTATACTGGGATTCCATTTGATCTGGCCAACACCTAGGAAGCAGCAGCCACATAATCAAACAATGATCCATTCAGAAATGCAGAGAGATGGGTTAACAATATCCAGCTAGCCTTCAAAAGTGCTCTGCATTTTAATCAAAGACACCAAAATAAAGGACGAGAAATACAAATTACAAGCATTTACAGATGACTTGGTGTTTATTTTGGAAGATCCGTTGGAAACAACATTGAGACTACTGGAGAAAATTGATGAAATTGGAGAAGTTGCAGGATTGAAGATAAACAAAGAAAAACTAAAGTTATAATGAAAAATTTAACAGCCAAACTAAAAAAAAAAAAAACACCTCTCAGAGACGTCAGACCTACAAATAGTTAAAAAGGTTAAGTACCTCGGAATATACCTAAATGCCAGATGTGTAACTATAAAAGAAGATAATTATATAAAACTACTTAACCAAATAAAAATAAACCTTGAAAAATGGAAAAATCTACAACTATCACTATTAGGAAGAACTGCAACAATCAAAATGAACATCTTGCCAAAGCTACTCTTTCTGTTTCAAACAGTGCCAGTGAAAATTGATAAGGAATATTTTGATAAACAAGGCGATATTAAAATTTATTTGGCAAGGGAAGAAAGCCAGAATCAAATTGAAAATGCTCCAAGAATCCAAGGAAAAAGGAAGCTTTGGTTTACCTGACTGGACCTTATATTACCAATCATCTTTCTTAATGTGGCTGAAAGAATGGATTAGTCTGAAAAACAAAAGACTTTTGTATTTAGAGGGACATGACCTACAATTGGATTGGCATGCCTTTTTATGGTACCAGAAAGCTAAAACTCACAGGTACTGTATTTCCAAAACCACTATATTAGAAACTCCTTGTATATAGTATGGGAAAAAATAAAAATGAAAATGTACACAAAAATACCAGGATATGTTTCACCTATAGAAGCATTTGTTCATCCCAATCTTCTGAATTTTGAATTTTTTTTTACTTATACAGATATCTTAGACATAAATAGAAGATTAAAACTGAAGCAAGACCTTATAGACCAGGGATTAGATGCATCGTGGTGGCCCATAATGCAAATACAATCTACAGCAGATATAAAAGGGATTCAAAAATATATGATTTTAAGAACAGACAATGTTTGACCAAATAATGTTAACATCAGATGATAAATTAGGAAAATATATACATTTCTTTTAAACTGGAAAATGGAGGACAAACAGGTCAAAGAAACAATGGTTCAATGGTCAAAAAATTTGGATATAATATTGATTTTGAAAAATGGCAAAAACTGTGGTCTAGAAACTATAAAATGACAATGGCAACATCTTATAAAGAGAATTTATATAAAAAAGTTTTATAGATGGCATTTACCACCCAATAGATTAGCTAAGAATGTACTCTAATAGGTCAAGTAAATGCTGGAAATGTCATTAAAAAACTGGAACCTATTATCACGTTTGGTGGAGCTATGATAAAAGCAAAAAAATTTGGGGGAAAAATACATATATGGCTTGTTAAAATAATCAAAAACATGTAGATTTTAAGCCAGAATTCTTTCTATAAGGTATATCAGAAAGTGTTGATAAACAAAATGTATATTTAATACTGCATATTGTAACAACCACAAGCATTACATTTGCACAATACTGGAAAAAATGAAGAAACATCCACAGAAATAATTAAAAAGATACTGGACTGCACCAAATGGATAGACTAACACTGAAAATCAAAGGCAAGGAAGAAACAGAATATTATCAAACATGGAACCTGTTTTATCAATGGTTAAAAGCACGATGTATAGATTAAGAGATTAATATGTATTGTAGTTGTAACAACAAATGATTATAAGCTGAACCCAGGTGACACGATGTTAAATAAGCATGGACGGATTTTATAAATTATTATAATAATTCTTAAAAAGTGCTCTGCATTTTGCTGAGACGAGAGTTGTGACTCGCCAGGGGAGCCCCAGCCAGCACCTGACAGAGTGATCTGTCCAAAGTCCTAATACGTTCTGCCTTGTCTTCCCTGGTATGATTACATGCAGTCTGATGTCTTTACTTTATTGGGTGATTCTCTGCCCTTCCAGGAAGCTCTACTGCTTCAAATCAATCCCCACTGAGAACTTTGGGCTGACCTGCGCTAGGGACCTTCTGTGGCTAAGGTGGCAAACCTTAGCCCCTGTGGCCCAATTCAGCCGCCTACCTGAGGCCTCAATCTGCCTCTTTAGGCTTCTCCAGGCGGCAATACTTCCTTGCCCATAACACCGTTGTTTGGTGGTTTGCAAGATTTTGTACAGTTCCTGTTTCCATTCTGAAAGTCCCACATGCCTCTCCTAAGGATCAGGTACTGACCCTAAGAACTTTAAGCTAACTCCCATGATATTCGTAGGTAGCTCCACCCTTCTGTATTCAGCCCATTCAACCAATGGAATACTTTACTTCTTCAAATCCAAATGCAGCCTTTTGGCTGGAAGAGATTTCTCCTCCCTTGCTCTATAGCAGGGAGTCTCCAAACTTTTCAGTAATGAGGGCCACATCATATATTTTACACATTTTCGAGGGCCGAAGACACATCACACACATCAGTTGATTTATCAAGTGCAAGAGAGTAGAACAGAAAACTTCTTGCTTTGTCCACAATTTCATGAACTACATTGCCTCCTATAGCTTTAATTCCTCGAGCAACAGTACTTAGTGCAAGACTCAATGTTTTGAAAAGATTTGCTTTTTCTGGACATAACTCTGGGGCATAATATTTCAAGGCCACTCAATGCTTATCAAATGTCTAAAAAATTCCCTGGCATATACAGGATATTTATTTATTTATTTATTTATTTATTTATTTATTTATTTATTTATTTATTTATTTATTTATTTATTTATGCTGGGGTCTTCTTTTGTCTTCGCAACCGCAAACCTCCAGCATACTGGACCCGGCTGGGTAAAACGATAAAGCGGGCCAGATGTGGGCCATAGTTTGGAGATCCCTGCTCTATAGCAAAGAAATGGTGTTCTAAATCTGCTCAGAAGTACTCTGTTTTTATTTTGCCTTCTTCACAGTTAAACCTTAGCCTTGAAAAACAGGATTCCAGGCCTCAGTCATCACTTAATTTAAGCCTCAGGTGCCCAACAGGTGTTTTTTTTTTAATGACCAGAAGACTTTTTGTGTTTTATTTTCTATTATCAGTGTTTTGTTTTTGTCTCTAATGACATGTTGTGTCAAATAGAGATGTCTCCTCAGTGCTTCTGATGGATGGTTGACTCAAATTACTCTGAGGCATTAGAGCTTTCAAGAAGTTCCATTAAGTTCCTTCATTTTTTCCTGTTTTCTCTGCAAGGCAGCTGTGTGCAATAAAGCAAAGCTTCCTAATCTTTGTAAACATGTCTTGAAGATAAAAAGAAATTATTGTTTCTCAGTTCTGTGGCTGGCTCAGCCTCCCTGTGTATCTCTACCTGTAATATCCTGCTTGTCAGATCCTGGATTAAGCTGAGGAACTGTCAAATGTAGTATTTGGAAGCTCTCACCCATTATGGTTATTTCTTTTAGTCATAAAGACATAGATTCATCTTCCACAAGGTGACACAAGAAAGCAGATAATAGTTTGTAATGAAGCAAAGGCCAACCCCCATCTTTTGCCGGAGCAGATTTTAGTCACTCAGGTGCCAGTCGTGTCTCCCCATTGTAGTACAGTCGACCCTCGACTTACAGACGGCTCGACTTACAGACTTTTCGAGTTACAGACTTCTCTGGCTGCAAAATTTAGATTCGACTTGCAGCCAGAGAATCGACTTACAGACCAGAAAAAAACCAAAATGGAATAAAAATAGAATAAAAACCACTGGTTATGGGATTAATCGGTTTTCAGTGCATTGTACGTCAATGGAGATTCGACTTACAGACTTTTCGACTTGCAGCCACCATTCCAATACGGATTAATTCCTTAAGTAGAGGGTCCACTGTAATTAATCTCTCTGTGATTCCTAAGGCTAAAGTTATAAATTTCAAGTATGTATGTGTGAGGGGGACACCGGTGAGGGGATTCTTGGCAGGCCATCCAGGCCCAGGGACAGCGGTAGAATAGAAATACCAGCAGAAACAGAGATGGGGGAGGCAAGGGCCAAGGAAAGCAAATCCAAATGGAGGTCCTGTTAGGTGAGACTGTGGATGAATGGCCAGTTAGCGAAGATGGTTGGGAAGGCACAGATAGACCTCTGGAAGGAGAAGGGGAGAAGAGATCTAATTACAGGTGACAGTGTAAAGCCACCCTAGGGGAGGCAAAGAGCACGTTGGAGGAGGGAAAGGTTATGAAGGAAAAGGTATCCTCAGACGAGGCGAGGAGGAAGCCTACGGAGATGCCCAGGAAGAGGTCAGGGAAGTCTATATCATAGAGGAAGACATGGAAGAAAACTCAGAACGAAAAGAGGAATGGGGCTGCATTATAAAGGAGGAACTCTGGGCAAGGTGAGAGAGGGACAAAAATCAGTATCTGCAAACCCTGCCACACCTACACTACTGGAGGGAAACTGACAGAAACCAGGTCCTGAACAGCGGCCTCAGCTGGGTCCAGGGGGAGCCAAGCCTGATGCTGCAGAAGGAAACATCAGCAAGAACACCAGTACTGACTCCAACAACAGCAGCTGCAACAGCTGACCCAGGGCTGTCCACCAAGTTCCCTGCCCCCACCGCAGGTGTATAGACCCTTGCTTCTCTCGGCCTTCACTTTCAGCAGTGCATGGTGCTCCTCGGTGAGCAGGACTAGAGATTCTCATACCCAGGGCCGTTAACTTGGGGTGTGGAACAACCCAAGCCTGAACCAGTGCTAGTGACAGTAACCAGTCCTGGAACTGACCAGTTTTGAGAATGAGTCAGTGATGAAACCTCTGCCCAAGTTTTGACAAACCCCTCTTTGTTTGAATCATCTGATGTTTAGGGGATGGAGGAGGGCCCACCCATTGACCCAGGTAGGGTTGGTGGGACCCACAGTGTGAGATAACTATAAAACTCAAGCTATTACAAAAATAGACTCTTAATGCAAAATAGCAGAATGAAAATTCAGCAGCAGGTTCTGTTCCATCATTTGTGGCTTGAACAGATTTTTTTTATCACACTGTGGCTGAAATTCAGTGGTAAGTTGCAACTAGAATAGCCCTACTGAATCAACAGAACTTACATAGGTGTTGACTCGCCATATCACCATATCATTCAATGCTCCTAGTCTAGCTGTGACTTACAAGAGAATGTCACTCTGTGTTAATCAGCTTACTAAAGCAAGAATGTATGTGTCCGTGCCTGCCTGCTGTTTCTTAATGCTCTTAAGAGAATTGTCAATATTTATACTGTTTGCATTTCAGTTACTGTACCTCTGACACCATAGCTTATAATGATACCCCTAACATAACTACGTATATATAAACGTATCACCCATACACCACTATGAATGTATATAGAATCATAGAGTAATGGAGTTGGAAATGACCTATAAGGCCATAGAGTCCAACTACCTGCTCAAAATCAAAGTATATATGGCAGATGGTTGTCTAACTTTGTCTTGAATGCCTCCAATATTGGAACACCTGTTTTCCAGTTCTTGATTATTCTCATTGCCCTCCTCTGAACATGTTCCAGTTTATTGGCATCCTTCTTAAAGTGCAGTGTCTACAGTTGGACTCAATACTTGAGATGAGGCCCAACTAGTACCAAGTAGAGGGGACCTAGTACATTTCTTGCTTTGGAGACTATACTTCTGTTAATACATCTGAAAATAGCATTTGCCTTTTCTGTAGCCACATTGCATTGTTGGCTCATAATTAGTTTGTGATCGACAACAATTCCAAGATCTTTCTTGCATGTAGTATTGCTATGCCAGGTATTCCCCATCTTTTGGTTTCTTTGTCCTAGAAGTAGAACTTTCCACTTATTCTTGTTAAATTTCATTCTGTTGTTTTCAACCTAGTGCAGGAGTCTATAAAAATATTTTAGAATTTTCTATCTACCTTCCAGGGTATTAGTTATTCTAACCAATTTTGTTTCACTTGCAAGTCTGATAAGTATTCCCTGCATCCCCTCATCCAGGTCATTAGTAAAATGTTGAAAAGTATTGCTCCCAGGACTGAGCTTTGTGGTACCTCCCTTGCTACCTCTCCCAATCTGAGAAGCAGCCATTGCTAAGCACTTTCTGAGTATAATTCTGTAACCACTTGTGTATTCACCTGACAGTTGTATCCAGCCCACACCTTGTTAGCTTGCTAATCAGAGTATCATGGGGCACTTTGTAAAAAGCTTTGCAAAGTCAAGTGATATTACATGTACAACATTCCCACAGTCTACCAGGGATGTTACCCAATTAAAAAAAAAAGATTGACAGGATTTGTTCTGACAAATCCATGATGGCTTCTAGTTAATACTACATTGTTTTCAAGAGTGACTGCTTTATAATCTGTTACAGAATTTCCCCTTCAATTGATGTCAGGCTGACGGGTCTGTAGTTCTGAGGGTTCTCCTTTTTGAAAATAGTTCCCATTTTCCTCCTAGTGAAGATAGGGACAACATTAACCTACCTCCAAGCATCTAGAATTGTTTGTACTTGTGTCTTTAGAATTTCTTTTTGGAAATTACATCTTGGACTCCTTTTCTTGGGATCTTACTTATCATTATTCTGAATTTATTAAAATTTGCTTTCCTAAAAATGTGTGGTTATACTCCACTTTTGCTTTCTTTGAAATCAAGAACTTTGGTAGAACATAGTTTCTAGTAGAACTAGTTTCTAGTAGAATTCCAGTAGAACATAGAACTTTCCCTCAGCATTCCCATTATTGTCACTTCTTTCACCAAGACATCTCTGTGGGTTAGAGTCAAGTAAAGGATCGCTAATCCTCTAGTCTTTTTCATCCACTTTTGTAGGGGAATATAATCAGCAACATAAGCCAGGAATTTCTTGAATGGGCTGAATTTGCCAGAATTTTCTCCCAACAGATATCAGGATAAATGAAATCTCCCATTACTACTACATTGTATCTCTTGGACATTTTTGCAATTTGTTTTTCAAAGGTTTCACCCATCGGAAATGCAAAAAGAAAAACCCAAAAAGCGAAGAGAGACTGCAAGACCCATCGGAAATGCAAAACAAATCCCACCAAATAGCAGAGACCCAGAAGAAATACAAAAGGAAAAATCCAAAAAGCAAGACTCATTGGAAATGCAAATAAATAAATAAATAAAATCATCAAAACGTGAAGAGAGATTGCAAGACCCAATATATACCTGTCCACAACTGCAAGGTATCCGGTATACTCCTGCAGTGGTGAGGGGGTCCCTTTTGTCCTTTATTGACTGTAACATTTATTGTATTTTTGTGGTGGACCTGAATACTGTTTGTAGGTTGTGTTTTTTCAAAAGTTTCCCCATGCGGTCCATGGCCCCTTTGATTCATGGCAGAAATACTTCATTTGTGGGTGGTTGTTTTTCCCCTTCAGTTTGGTGTGGTTTTCTTGGTTTGGTGGCTCTTATTTCAGTTTTGAAATAGCCATTTGCCTGTAGGGCCCAATTCAGGTGGTTGAGTTCGGTGCTGAGAAATTGAGCTTCACAGTTCCGATTTGCATGGTCTACCAGTGTTTTGATTATGCTTCTTTTTTGTTGTGGGTGGTGGCTGGAGTTTTTGTGTAGGTACCAGTCTGTGTGGGTGGGTTTTCTGTAGACCTTGTATCCCAATAGGAGGTCAGTTTTGCGTATGACCATGACATCTAAGAAAGGGAGTTGGCTCTCTATTTCTTTTTCCATGGTGGATTGCATATTTGGGTGGATGGTTTAGAAATTCTTCCAGTTTTTCTTCACTGTGGTTTCAAATTGTGAAGGTGTCATCCACGTATCAGAACCAGACTATGGGTGTGAAGGGTGCCGAAGCTGGGGCCATTTTTCAAAATATTCCATGTAGACATTTGCTATAACTGGGCTGAGGGGGCTGCCCATGGCCACTCCATCTGTCTATTCATAGAACTCATTATCCCACTGAAAGTAGCTGGTCGTTAGGCAGTGTTGGAAAAGGGCCTTGATGTCTTCTGGAAAGATCTGCAGATGAGTGTCAGAGTGTCCTGCATCAGTACTTTGATGAATAGGGATACTACATCAAAGCTGATCAGTCTGCCCCCGGGGTTGAGTTTTAGGGTGCTGATTTTGCTTATGAAATGTCCTGAGTCTTTGATGTAGGATGAGGTTTGTCCAATGTGGGTCTGTAGGAGGGTCGCTAGGTGTTTGGCTAATTCATATGTTGGGGAGCTGATGGCACTTACAATGGGCCTGAGTGGGATTGAGTCCTTGTGGATTTTGGGGAGTCCGTATAGTCTTGGTGGGAGAGCTTCTGTCTTGCAGATTTGTTGAAAGACGTTGGGGTGCAGGGAGGAACTCCTGATCCGCATGTTTGTTTGTTTTGCAATTTTGTTGGTTGGGTCTCATTTCAGTTTTTTGTAGGTGGTGGGGTCTAGAGGTTTCTTTATTTTTTCCTTGTATTCTTCTGTTTGCATGATTACTGTGGTGTTGCCTTTGTCTGCTGGCAGAATGATGATGTCCGGATCGGAGTTTAGGGACTTGATAGCATTTCTCTCCTTTCTTGTTATGTTGCTTTTTGGGGGGTTTGCTTTTTGTAGTATCCTTGTCACTTCACCTCTTATTTTTTCTGCTTTTTCTTCTGGAAGATGATATAATGCTGATTCCACATTGGCAATGATGTTTTCCACAGGAATTTTACTGGGTGCGACAGCGAAGTTTCCTCATTTGGCTAAGACCGAGGTTTCTTCCGAGGAGAGTTAGTGTTCAGGTTGATGATGAAGCTTGAGGTGTCTAGTGTAGGTTTCTGTGGACTTGTTTAGCATTTGTTGAATTTCTGTTTTTGTCTAGCTGTGTGGTTAACCATTTCTTTTTCCATCTTTCTATAGGAGAGGGTATCGATCTTGTCCCAATCTTGACTTCTCATTTTTTTGGGCTGATATTGATATACACAGGAATAGTAGTTATGTGTGTGTGTGTGTTTAGTCGTTTAGTCGTGTCCGACTCTTCGTGACCCCATGGACCAGAGCGCGCCAGGCCCTCCTGTCTTCTACTGCCTCCCGGAGTTGTGTCAGGTTCATGTTGGTTGCTTCGCAGACACTGTCCATCCATCTCATCCTCGGTCGTCCCCTTCTCCTCTTGCCATCACACCTTCCTAACATCAAGGTTTTTTCCAAGGACTCTTTTCTTCTCATGAGATGGCCAAAGTACTGGAGCCTCAGCTTCAGGATCTGTCCTTCAAGTGAGCATTCAGGGTTGATTTCCTTTAGAACTGATAGGTTTGTTCTCCTTGCAGTCCAGGGGATTCTCAAGAGCCTCCTCCAGCACCACAATTCAAAGGCATCAATTCTTCGGCGGTCTGCTTTCTTTATGGTCCAGCTCTCACTTCCATACATCACGACAGGAAAAACCATAGCTTTGACTATTCGGACTTTTGTTGGCAAGGTGATGTCTCTGCTTTTCAAGATGCTGTCAAGATTTGTCATCGCTTTCCTCCCAAGAAGAAGGCGCCTTTTAATTTCAGGGCTGCTGTCTCCATCTGCAGTGATCATGGAGCCCAGGAAGATAAAATTTGACACTGCCTCCATATCTTCCCCTTCTATTTCCCAGGAGGTGATGGGACCAGTAGGTGATGGGAGTACAGTGTGTGTGGAGTACAGTTTTTTGCGGGTTCTGTGGATTCTTTCTATAGGAGGGCATGTTCCAGGCTGTAATAATAATAATAATACCTCCACGGACACAGGTCTTATTGAGGCGAGGGGCTTGCATGCTTCAGTGAGGTTGAGAGCTATGCTGAAGGGTCTCCCAAGCCAGACAGGTCTCAGCTGAGAAGCCAGACCAACTGTGTCCACCAACCAACAGTTATGATGAGAGGAAATATACAGAAATCCATATCTGATTGGTCGTCGCTGAACAAGGATCACGTCAGATGCTAAAGCCCCTGAGCATCTGGTGACAAATGGGATACAGGACTCAACAGACCCTATTGAGGGACCAGGACAGGCTGAGAAGCTGTTTAGCAGACATCTCGCTCCACTCATCCCAAGGGCTTTAAACTAAATCTGCAGAGGGAAGGAGGACCATCTCTAGGACCAAACCCAAAGCACAAACCCCTAGATACTGAACTTGACAATGAGGAAGGAAGGGGTGAGAAGGAAGGGACACTCAAGTATAAAACATGAGACACAGCAAGCAAGCAAAAGGTCAGCCATAAAGGGAACAAACAGGGAGAACTTGAAGTCCTAGTATGTGAGGGCAGGTATGGCATTATTGCCATGACTGAAACCCATGGTAGGAATATGTTGCTAGAAGGATGTAATTTGTTCAAAAGAAACAGAACCAACAGAAGAAGAGAAGTTGCACTGTATAGAAAGAATGACTATTCCTGTACTGTAATACATGAGACCAAGGATGAAAGCCTTTCTGATGCTCTTTGGGTAAATATTAGGGGGAAAAGAATGACATAGCTGTAAGCATGTACTACAGGCCCCCTAACCAAGCAGAGGAAATAGGTGAACATTTTGCAAATCAATTAGCTGAGATGTATAGGAAACATACCACTGTAGTAATGGGGGACTTTAACTATCCAGATATCAACTGGGAAACCAACTCTGCAGCAAGTGGGAGATCCAACAGGTTCCTGACATGCCTGGCCAACAGTTTTATCATCCAAAAGGTGGAGGAGGGAACTAGAGGGTCAGCCATATTGGACCCAACACTTACTAATAGAGAAGAAATAGTTGAGGGAGTGGAAATTGTAGGAACTTTAGGAGAAAGTGACCCTGTCATATTAGAATTCACTGTCATGCAGGCAATGGTAACTGTACCAAGTCAGACTAATATTCTAGATTTTAAGAGAGCTGACTTTAACAGACTAAGAGATGTAATAGGATTCCATGGATGGAAATCCTAAAAGGAAAAACAGTTCAGGATGCTTGAAAGGTGAGATAATAAAGGCCCAAACCAAAACAATACCACAGAGAAAGAAAAACATTTGACGTCTGACAAGACCAGCGTGAATGCACACAGAGCTCTCTGACAAGCTAAGGGACAAAAAGGATAAGTATAAAAAAGTGAAAAGGGGGCTCATAACTAGAACAGAAAAGCAGCAAATAACTTGAATCTGCAAGGATGGCGTCAGGAAGGCAAAGGCTCAGAATGAACTAAGACTCGCAACAAATGCCAATAATAACAAAAAACTTGCTTTCAACACATAAGGATCAAGAGGAAAGTCAAGGAAATGGTTGCTCCACTAGTAAGAAGATGACAAGACAGTGACAGTGAACAGGGAGAAAGCGGAAGTGCTTAATTCTTTTTTTTTAATCTGTATTTATGCAAAAGGACAAAATTGGTCTGCCCTGTCAAAAGCAGCAATGTGGGATACAGGAGAGGGCACATCAAAATAGGTAAGGAAGTGGTTAAAGAACACCTAGCTGCTTTGAATGAGTTCAAGTCTCCTGGACTGGATGGTTTACATCCCAGGGTACTAAAAGAACTGGCAGATGTGATCTTGGAACCACTGGATGAAATCTTTGAGAGATCCTGGAGCACAGGCAACCAGTAAGAAGACTGGAAAAGAGCTGATGTGGTTCCAGTCTTCAAAAAAGGGGAAAAATGGATCCAAGAAACTACAGACCAATCAGCTTGACATCAATACCTGGGAAAATCCTGGAAAAAAGAATCAAGCAGCAGATTTGTGAGCACCTGGAAAAAACCAAGGTGATTACTAGAAGCCAGCATGGGTTTGTTAAGAACAGGTCATGCCAAACAAATCTTATTGCCTTCTTTGATAAAGTGACAAGTTAGTGGACCAAGGAAATGCAGTGGATATAGTATACTTAGATTTCAGTAAGGCATTTGATAAGGTAGACCACAACTTGCTTCTGTGTAAGATGGAACAAAATGGGATAGCGCAACTACCAGATGGATTTGCAGCTGGTTTGCCACATCTACATGGAGGGAAGTGTGTAGTGGGGTCCCTCAAGATTCTGTCTTGGGCCCAATGCTCTTCAACATCTTCATAAATGACCCAAATGAGAGGAAAGCATGCAAATGTGAGTAAATAAATAGATACCACCTCGGTGGGAAGGTAAAATGGTGTTCCCTAGTCATGCAGGTCACGAGGCAATGGAAACGGTCTTCGGACAAGCGCTGGGACTATGGCTTGTAAAAGGGATGAGCACCGGCCCCTAGAATCGGACACGACTGGACTGAAAATGTCAAGGGGAACCTTTACCTTTTACCTAGGTTGCCACCAAGTGTCAATTATTGAAATGTCAGGGTTCAGCCTTAAGCAGGATCAAAAAATACCTTTCAGACAGTATGTCATTAGAAGAGGGAAATCCTCAATGATGGAAGCCACCTGGTTGTCACAGTGCACCTCCTGTAGCTTGCAAATTAGCTTTCTTTGTTTTGTAGTTGATCATCTGGCCATAATCAGATGTTTCAAAGTATGGCTGCTCAGACACACAAAACTCTGCTGGAATCACATCTCTAGAGCTCTAGTGCCATATCACTGTGTAACTGAGTTACATGCTAATGCAACATATTGTTTGACCTTGGAATGAGCAGAATCTTGGAAACAGGAGCTACAGCACCAGCTAGTGATCAGGGCAGAGGAATAATTCACGACTGTAGATCAAAACTGAACGCAAGGTCAGGAAACAGGGCAATAGCAAGATGTGAAGTACAGCAAAGGAAGCAAAGCTAAGGACAGAGTCAAACGATAACCAGGAAGGCAAGTGTGTGCCAGGCTCAAGAAAATATCATAGCTTATTCTGCTAGAAATATTGCAACCTATGTAGGTTGACTTTAAGATATTTGAGCTGGGAGAGAACTTTCAGATTTGGGGTTGCTGTCAATCACCCCCAGTTCACAAAGCAGCCAATTGTTCCCTCTCTGCCTGAGAATTTTGAAGTAGCTAATGTGTCTCTCCTGTTATTTACCCACACTTTTTAGTCACACAGTTAAAATCAGTATGTAATCAGTTAGAGTAGTGTTCTGTTACAATACTGTTAGCTAAATAGGGAGTTAGTCACGAAGCTACGCAGTTCATCAATTAAGCTCTGTTCATGTAACCAGCCATTATTTTTCTACAGAATGCTGTTTGTTTTGATCGGTGAGTAAAAGAACTTTGAGTAAAATGGAACCTTTGTATTCTTTTCTGTTATCAGTGTCTCTGAGTGAGACAATAAGTGCCAGTTGAGGAGAAATAAGCCAATAAGGAGTAATCTACTGTGGGGAGATTTGAAGATAATTCTGCTCTGTAGGTCTTTGAACTTTTGTCTGCTGTGTAGTTAGAGGTCTTTAAGTCAATAAATTTACACACACTGCAAATATATTCAATGGACCCCACATCACTCTAGGGCAGTGGCGGTGAAACCTTTTGGGCCCGAGTGCCCAAACTGAAAAAAAAAAAAGAACCCAGCAGGTAGTGGGCTGTGGTGGTGGCAGCGGAACTGGAAGTGGTGTTGGTGGAACCGGAAGTGGCAGCAGAAGGGGGAATCCCGGGCATGGAGTTGCCTTGAGACCCCATTCTGGATCCACCGCCTGTGCCAGCTGCTCCAGATCCTGGCCTGCTGCTTGTCGAAGTGCCAGTACTGAGGTGGGGGGGGGGAATAGTGATCCAGAGACTTATGTCTTGTGTGCCATAAATTTGCCATTGCTGCTCTAGAGTAATGATAGAAGTGTTCCATATAGATTTGTAAAACTGATTTTAGAAGTTTTCCGTCTGTAAAATCAGATGGAAAACTGATTAACCAATTAAAACAGATTAACAAAAGTGAAAAGTGGAATGTTTTAAACCTCACGTTTCTTATTTCTATTCAGAATATAATTTGAGATAGAGTTAGTAAATTCTTCAAAAACAAACTGCCTCAAATCCTGTTGCTTTGTTATGTACGTGGAAGACAAACATTGTCACATTCCCTCTCGGCAGGGGGCTAGTGGAATTAACTAAGCTCCCCTGTGAACTATCAGGACAGTTAGAACCAGCCATCTTTTGTACCCTGTCCCCCACCTTAAATAACGACCAGTTCAAATAACAGTGTGAGTCTGGACGTCATGGAGCCCATGGTTAAGGAGACTCTCCTAGGCACACCCACCTTGCATGGGGGTGCTGTTGGTCGCATAATGCAGTGCAATGATTTGCATACTGTATCAAGCTGGAAGTACAAATGGCACAAATACATCTCTAAGATGCCTGTGAACAGGGATGGGGACTTGTGAATTGTGACTCGCTGTCAAGTCCGACCCACGTCACACCAGTGACTTGACTTGTGACTTGGACCCATTTGTTTGAGTTGTGTTGTCGAGTCCCTATGAGTCCCTCGCCTCTGCCCCCCCATCTTCAAAGTCAGAGGGCCGGGCTTCTCTTCCAGGACCCAAGGGCCTGCTGCATTCACCCAGGCCTGTGCAGGGCAGCTGAGAGGCCAGCGCAGATAGGCCCTCTGAAACAGGAGGAATGCTCTAGCATGCAGCACATCAGAGGGCCTTTCATTGTGATGCTCTGCTGTTGAGTCTGGGCTACTAGCCCCTAGACCAGGGATCAGGGAACTTTTTTACCTTTTACCCCCTTAAAAATTTATATACGCCGACATTACCCCCTTGATTTGAAAGGAAGGATCTCAGTCACGCGCGGCCAGTTGAGCGCCACCGCCGAAGCCTTGCTGCCTGTGCCCGGGCCACCTCCTCCTCCTCCGCTGCCTGGTGGGGCTGCGCTCAGTCCTTGGCCCTGCCGGGACGGCTCCTGGGCGGCCATCAAAGAGCAGCAGGTGGCCCGCCTGCTGGGGGTGTCTGACGCTGTCTCCCACTCTGGCACCGGCTGCTCTTGCGGGGAGGCCATGTTGGGCCTCGGCATCAGGGCTCCCACAGGCCTCACCATCGAAATGCCGCGACAGCTGCCGCATGGAGGGCAAGAGGCTCTGCCAGGCCCGACCGGCCGGCGCGGAGGCACCACCGAAGGAAGCTGTGCAGCCAGGCAAGCACCGCTGCCGCCTGATGGGCTCCTCCGGGGATGGGGCATGGGGCAGCGGCAGTGGCCCAGAGCCAGGAGACTGAGCCTGGCCCAGGCCGCCGTCATGGCCACGCCCACCCCCCTTTGCCGTGACCCACCTCTGCAGGCACTCGGAGGGGCTTCTCCTGGCTGGGACGCTCCGCCATTCACCTTGGCCTTGCCCTCCACCATGGCCGGCATCGCCACAGCCACCTTGGCTGCCATACGCTGCTGGCCGGGGTTCATCGTTGGCCACCATCCGCCATGGCTCGGTTGCAGCTGGGCTGGAGAAGGGGGCGGGAAGGGGGAGATCGGGCAGCCGGGGGGGCCCCCTCCGGGCAGAAGAGGAGGAGGAGGGAAGGGGGTTAGGGTCGCATCCTCATTACCCCCAGGATTTTCATTTTTACCCCTTTTGGGGTATTTTACCCCTGTTCCCTGACCACTGCCCTAGACTTTCCAAATCAAAATTAATTGCCAATAAATCTTGACTCGAGAGAGAGTTCAAATAGTTGCTGTTTTATTTAGCTAGATAAAAAGCACGATGAAAGTCATGCCTCCAAGTGTAGGCAGGAACAACCGTGTGTTACATAGGAATACTAGGACTTTTATAACATTGGTTACACAAGGGAATGGGAGGAGGAATGGGTGGTTCATGTTACAAAGAAGTGGGAGGAGAAATAGAGAAATAGGTGGTTCATGACCTATTGGCAGAAGGGATGGGGTTACAAAGGAATCCAAAACTTTATCGGAGTGGGAATCACAGAAAGGATGGCATTTTACAACAGGGTGGGTCTATAGACAGCAATTATGGAAATACACGGTTACATTGTTGTATTGACAGGAAAACAATGTATTATCTTGCAAAGAGGTTACAAGGTTGGAGGCTTCCAAGGTGATAGGAAACAATGTTTGCACAGGAAAAGGCATTGTGCAGTGACCATCCAGGTGCCGAACTTCAATTTGCATAAGATTGGTCCTCGTAATTGCCTTGGGGAGGAGTGACCAAACCCAGCTGTGTCTGTTTGCTTCTCAAATCTAGATTGGAAGGCGAGATAACCTCCCTTGGTGAAGGAAAACCTGGCCAGCCTTATTCCTTTACAGAAACTCTTTGAGGGAAGAAAAAACATGTACATATATGTATCAATCAGGCTGTGTTTTATCTTTCCAAACTATATTCTGTGTGATCTGTTTGGAGGTGTGTTCTTCTTGCGTGTTTCAGGTAGTGCCATGGCCCTTTCCCTAACTTCCTGTAGTCCCAGGGCAAGGTCCCTTACCCACCACTTTGTGTAAGCTGCCCTGGTGATGCTCTAGCCTGGCGGCAGAGGCAGGCAGCTTGGGTGAGTTGCAGTCTGTAGGCTGCATGTGCCTCCTCACATTTTTGCATCCTTTTAGCCCATCCCCGAATCCCACAAAAACAACGGAAGCTAAAAAAATTAAAAAGTGATGCTTCTGGAAGTGTACAGGAGTAGTGATTTTCCTTTAGAACAAGCCATGGCCTCCCCCTCCCCCTCCCCCTGGTGCCTTCTTTTGTCTCCCCTGCAACTGGTAATGTATTTTGGTCCACTTCTGGTTTCTGTTGGGGGGGGGAGTATGTCTATAGTGAGTCCAGTGGATCCCTGGACCTTGACTGTCAAATTCTGGAAGCACATGTGTCTTTGTGTGTCTGTGTGTTTTACTAAGATGGTAAAAGGTCTATAAACCACACATGGAGACATGACATAGAAGGGACATGACACTCTTGTCAGTGGTGCAGCACGGAGAAGGCCACAGGGGCAGTTGCTCTGGGCACTGTGGCATTCACCTTTGTGGCACCTGCGTGTTTTGTCCTCACAAAGGCTCACATCGCATTTTCGTCTCACTGCCCCTGGTGGATTACCACAATCCACAATATAAATGACATTTGTCAGAACACTTGTCTTGTGAATACAAACTGAACTTATTTATTGAAGTGAATCAGATTTAATAATAACAGAAGTTCTTCAGATAATCATTGTACATAAGCAAATCATTAGCAGTACTCTTGGTACATATTTTTCTCTTTCAGTTTCATTGCCACCTTCTCTTCCTAATTTCTTAACCTGTTTTATCTCTCTGTATCTGTTCCTTCTCTCTCTGACTAACCAAACTCTTTGACTCTCTATCTCTCTGATTCTGACTCTCAGGCTCCGCCTTTTTAACATCTCTTTCGGCTCCGCCTCTCAACCACATTAGCATAGAACATGAATAATACATGACTTGTTTTGCATAACAAGGGTGAACGCTACAGGCACAAAATTCTTAGGGACAAATGATTACAAAAGAAACAAATATAATGTAATAATAATACAGTAAATTAAAAAAAATACCATGCCCTCCCCCCCTCACACAGAACATTTTCCAATGTTTGAACATTCTACACAGTTTTTCAACACAAAATAAATAAATGTTGTCAGGTAACATTTTACAATATGTTTTCTCACTAATTCCCAACCATGTTGTCTGTGGTGTCCAAGCCTCACTAAGGAGCATTTAGCTCTCAGTCAAAAAGTTCGACTGGCCACTAAAAGATGACCTTGCCGCCCTTTAAATTTCAAAAATATAGGGTTACATATGAGCCTACATTTTTTACTAAACTAAAGCTAGGATAAATTTTTTTGTCTAGTAATTTCACTAAAGTTACACAATGAAATAAATGGCAAAATTTTATTATGCATTCTAACTAGCAAGCATGAGGTAAAGAAAGTTCTATCAGCAACAATTGAGTATAGAACGCTGGGTTTAAGCACTTCTAGAAGTCTGGAAAATAGAAAACAGTCATGTTAGTAGCAAAACAGAATTACACTCTGGTTATACTCAGGAACCATTGAATCAGAAATATACTCTGGTTATGCTCAGGAACCAGTAAATTAGAAAAAAGTCTTCATGATTTTCGATTCCTTTCAGCCTGTCACGCCGGACTCTGTGGCCAAGGCGCTTGATCGCTGCCATGCCACCTCCTCCCTTGACCCTTGCCCAGCCTGGCTAATCAAAGCAGCCAGGCCGATAACAATGGAATGGGCCACAGTAATAATTAATGAGACTTTCCTTGAGGGTAGGTTCCCATCCGCCCTCAAGGAGACACTCATTAGGCCCATTAGGAAGAAACCCAGTTTGGTGGCGGACAAAATTGGCAACTATAGGCCCGTCGCCAATGTTTCTTTCTTAAGCAAGGTGGTGGAGAGGGTGGTGGCCAACCAGCTCCAGGCGCACTTGGATGAAACAGATGCCCTGGATACGTTTCAGTCGGGCTTCAGGCCGCACCACGGTACAGAGAGACGGCATTGGTCGCCCTGTGCGATGACCTGTTGAGGGAGGCTGACAGGGGTAAAATATCTCTGTTGGTCCTCCTCGACATCTTGGCGGACTTTGATACCATCAACCATGGTGTCCTCCTGGGGAGGCACTCCGAGTTGGGAATTGGTGGCCTGGCGCTTGCCTGGCTCCGTTCCTTCTTGGGGGACCGACCCCAGGGAGTTCAGCTTGGGGAGAGTTTCTCGGCCCCGTGGAGTCTCAATTGTGGGGTTCCACAGGGGTTGATTATCTCCCCAATGCTGTTCAACATCTATATGAGGCCGCTGGGTGAGGTCATCAGGGGGTGTGGGGCATCGTGCCATCAGTACACTGATGACACTCAGCTCTACATCTCCTTTTTTCCAACTGCAGGGGATGCCGTTCTGTCCCTTCGGCGCTGCCTGGAGGCCGTACTGCAATGGATGCAGGAGAACGGGCTGAGGCTGAACCCGGACAAGATGGAGGTGCTGAGGGTAGGTGCCCCCACAGTTGGTGGCTTGGGGAACTCTCTCTCTCTTTTGGGGGGGTGACCCTTGCCGCCAAGGATGGGTTCTGGAGCTTGGGGATCCATCTGGACCCGGCGCTCACTATGGAAACCCAGGTGGCATCCGTGGTCCATACCGCCTTTTTTCACCTTTGGTGGATAGCCCAGCTGTGACCCTACCTTGATGTCGCGGCGCTCACTACCTTGGTACATGCGCTTGTAATCTCAGGATTAGACCACTGTAATGCACTCTATGTGGGGCTGCCTTTATGGCTGATGCGGAAACTACAGGTGGTGCAGAATGCAGCGGCCAGACTTCTTAGTGGTGTGACAAAATACCAACACATCTCGCCCACTCTGGCTGCACTGCATTGGCTGACCATTCGTTTCCGCATCGACTTCAAAGTGTTGATGCTTACGTATAAAGCCCTAAACGGTTTAGGGCCTCGATACTTGATGGAACGCCTACTCCCACCAAGAACTACCCGGATCACTTGTTCAAGTCAGGGGGTGAGGCTGAGGAGCCTGACGCTGAGGGAAGCCCAAAAGGAAAAAACAAGAAATCGGGCCTTCTTGACGATGGCTCCCCGCCTCTGGAACAACCTGCCCCCAGAGATTCATGAGGCCCCTATGCTGGGTATTTTTAAGACCCATCTCAAAACTTGGATGTTTAAGCAGGCTTTCCCTCCAGATAACACTTAACCTTTTTTCTTTAATTATTTCTGTTATAATGCCATCTTGAAGAACCGCTTATTGTTTATGTCTGTTGTTTATTGTTTATTGTATATTGTTGATATTTTTTTTGCTATATATATGTTGTTGTATTTTTGCATGTTTGGAAGCCGCCTAGAGTGGTCATATTGACCAAATAGGTGGGGTATGTATAAACAAACAAACAAACAAACAAACAAATAAATAGATTATTATTATTATTATTATTATTATTATTATTATTATTATTATTATTATTATTATTATTATTATTATTATTATTATTATTATTATTATTATTATTATTATTATTATTATTATTATTATTATTATTATTCAACCATCTGCCACATCTGAAATTCCACAAGGCATCCTGGACAGGCTGTCTGTGATGGCATTCAGCTTCCCAGGGATGTGCTGAACCTCAAAATCAAAATCCTGTAAAGTTAAACTGTAACGCAACAACTTTCATCTTTTGCAACCAGACTAACGGATGATGGTCAATCTGCAGGATAAACCTGCGCCCCCTTAGGTAAGGGCGTAAATGCTGAAGTGCCCATACAGTAGAATAGGCTGCTTTACACTTAACAGAATAACTTTTTTCACTGAAAAGTAACAAACCCCATCACCCCCTTTTTGCAACAACATAGCTCCTAATCCCCAATCAGAAACATCAGTCTGCAAGATAAAAAGCTTATCAAAATCAGGTGATTTCAAAATAGGAGCAGAAACAATTTTAGCTTTCAAAGCATCAAAGGCTCTCCGACAGTGATAAAAGTCCAGTCAAAATTATTAATTCTCAACTCAAACAGCCCCCTTTCTTCTAATCTCCACCCCCTCTTAACTCCGCCCCACCAACTCCTATTGGTACATGCAAATCTCAACATAAATATTCACGAGCAGGGTGAACACTACAGTTGCCTCCCCCCTTTTGTTTGTAGTTGTGCTTTAGAATTTCTTTTTTTAGAAGCTCCCACCCTTCTTGGACTCCTTTTCTTGTTAGGATCTCCTGCCGTGGGACCTTACTCATCCTTGTTCTGAGATTATTAAAATTGGCTTTTTAAAAAATCCAGCATATTTCCTTTGGAATCAAGATATCTAGTAGAACATGGCCACTCTTGCCCAGAGTTCCCTTTACTGCCACTTCCACCACCAAGTCATTTCTTTTGGTTAGAATCAAGTAAAGGATCATCGTTTAGTCGTTTAGTCCTTTCCGACTCTTGGTGACCCCATGGACCAGAGAATGCCAGGTGCTCCTATCTTCCATTGCCTCCTGGAGTTATGTCAAATTCATGCTGGTAGCTTCGATGACACTGTCCAACTATCTCATCCTCTGTCGTCCCCTTCTCCTCTTGCCGTCACACTTTCCTAACACTTTCCTAACATCAAGGTCTTTTCTCATGAGATGGCCGAAGTACTGGAGCCTCAGCTTCAGGATCTGTCCTTCCAGTGAGCACTCAGGATTGATTTCCTTTAGAATTGATAGGTTTGTTCTCCTTGCAGTCCAGGGGATTCTCAAGAGCCTCCTCCAGCACCACAATTCAAAGGCATCAATTCTTCGGCAGTCTGCTTTCTTTATGGTCCAGCTCTCACTTCCATACATCACTACAGGGAAAACCATAGCTTTGACTATGTGGACTCTTGTTGGCAAGGTGATGTCTCTGCTTTTTCGGATGTTGTCAAGGTTTGTCATAGTTTTCCTCCCAAGAAGCAGGCGTCTTTTAATTTCGTGGCTGCTGTCTCCATCTGCAGTGATCATGGAGCCCAAGAAAGTAACATCTGTCACTGCCTCCATATCTTCCCCTTATATTTCCCAGGAGGTGATGGGACCAGTTTTTTTTTATGTTCAGCTTCTGAACGTTTTTTGCACTCTCCTCTTTCACCCTCATTACAAGGTTCCTTAATTCCTCCTCACTTTCTGCCATCAGAGTGGTATCATCTTCTGATACCACTTGATATTGTTGATATTTCTTCCAGCAATCTTAATTCCAACTTGGGATTCCTCCAGTCCAGCCTTCCGCATGATGCATTCTGCATATAAGTTGAATAAGCAGGGGGACAATATATAGGCTTGTTGTACTCCTTTCCCAATTTTGAACCAATCAATTGTTCCATATCCAGTTCTAACTGTTCCTTCCTGTCCCACGTATAGGATTCACAGGAGATAGATAAGGTGGTCAGACACTCCCATTTCTTTAAGGACTTGCCATAGTTTGCTGTGGTCCACACAGTCAAAGGCTTTTGTCAATGAAGCAGAAGTAGATGTTTTTTTCTGGAACTCTCTGGCTTTCTCTATAATCCAACGCATGTTTGCAATTTGGTCTCTAGTTCCTCTGCCCCTTCGGAATCCAGCTTGTACTACTGCTGAAGTCTACCATGGAGGATTTTGAGCATAACCTTGCTAGCGTATGAAATGAGTGCAATTGTACAGTAGTTGGAGCATTCTTTGGCACTGCCCTTCTTTGGGATTGGGATGTAGACTGAGCTTTTCCAGTCCACTGGCCACTGTTGAATTTTCCAAACTTGCTGGCATATTGAATGTAGCACCTTAACAGTGTCATCTTTTAAGATTTTAAACAGTTCAACTGGAATGCCATCACCTCCACTGGCCTTGTTGTTAGCCAAGCTTTCTACGGCCCCCTTGACTTCACTGTCCAGGATGTCTGGCTCTAGGTCAGCAACCACATTATCTGGGTTGTCTGGGATATCCAAATCTTTCTGGTATAATTCCTCTGTGTATTCTTGCCACCTCTTCTTGATGTCTTCTGCTTCTGTTAGGTCCCTCCCATTTTTGTCTTTTATCATGTCCATCTTTGCACAAAATGTTCCTCTAATATCTCCAATTTTCCTGAACAGATCTCTGGTTTTTCCTTTTCTATTATTTCCCTCTATTTCTTTGCATTGTTCATTTAAGAAGGCCCTCTTGTCTCTCCTTGCTATTCTTTGGAAGTCTGCATTCAATTTTCTGTAACTTTCCCTATCTCCCTTGCATTTTGTTTCCCTTCTCCTCTCTGCTATTTCTAAGGCCTTGTTAAGGATAGCTAGTCCTCTAATTTTTGTCTCAACTTTTTGTTGGAGAAAATTATCAGCCACATAAGCCAGCAATTTCTTAGAAAGACCATACTTTCTAGAATTTACCTCTGAACATATATCCGGATAAGGGAAATCTCCCATCACTACTACATTATGTCTCTTTAAAATGCTTGCAATTTATTTTTCAAGTTTTATCTGTTTCCTCTCCTTGATTGGGTGCCGGGTAGTAGACTCCAGCTATCATGTTCCTTTTGGTGTTTGTTTTTTTTGCCCCAACTAGATTGATCCAGATGATCTTAATGGATATCCAATCTTTTCCTCCTGTATTTCTGTGCAGAAATGCGTATTTTTTACATATACAATACTGCAACTCCAACAGTGGAGGCATTTAAGAAAGACTTAGTCAACCACCTGGCAGATACACTTTGATTGGCATTCCAGCATCAAGCAGGGCGCTGGATGTGATGGCCTTATAGGCCTCTTCCAACTTCACTATTCTATGATTCTGTGAAGACGAAGCAAACTTGTCTTCTGGTGCTCCAGAGGGCAGAAACAGAATTCCTTCTCAGAATTCCAATTATGAGAAAAGAGATTTTGCTTAAATATTAGGGGAAACCTCCTGACAGTAAGGTGTGTTTGTCAATGGAATGGACTATCTTAAAGGATGGTAAACTTTCCCTCACTGGAGTTTTTCAAACAGAGGTTGGACAGCCATCTGTCACAGATGATTTAGCTGTGGATTTCCTGCTTTGTCAGGAAGCTGGGCTCATGTTTTTACCTGGTGAACCCTCTGGGTTCACATTAAATAAAAAAATCCCATCAAGTAAATCTATGGTTTGGGATAGCAAACATTTTGTAGATGTTTTCAATTACAACTCCTAGAGTCCTGTGACTGTGTTTCAAAACATAAAGGACTGTGGGACTTGTAGTCCAAAACATCTGGAGTGCCAATGGTTTGCAGCCCTTGAATTTTATAAAACATACTATTTATACACCTTGTATCAAAATGACACTCACATGTTCTTCCTTCCCCCACCAGCCAACATTGCCAGGTGGAGAGTCATGCCAAAGGCCAACTGTCTTCATCTGCCCTATAGTCATTCTGTAAACTGAGTTGATTTGTTAATGGGATGTTAATTGGCATTAATATGAGTCAATTGCACAGATTCCTCCTCTCCCAGTTAACATATGTACTGGTTGGCAGAATTAATGGGAGATGATGCTACTTTCTGTCTATTCCCAGTCCCATGAACACATCTATTTATTTCAGGCAGAAGGATATTTCTAATGGGCTTGCTTTATAGCTCATCAAAAAGGCAAAGAAAGTCATCAAAAGCAAAACGATTAGATGATAAACACCCTCTGGCTGTTGGAGGCTGGTGCTGGCCTATATAGTGACTATAGATTTATGGGCATATGGACTTCCTATGTGGACCATCTGTCAGTGAACTAGCAAACAGATCTTTCTTGGCCAACAACAGACTTCGGTAAATGAAAGAAGAATGCCATCCTGCCTCCTGCCCACAGGCCTCCTGAACAGCACCAAAGGAACTGTCACTCAGCAGAGCAAATAATCTCCATAAAAAAGAGCCAGTATTGAATTCTTCATATCCATAGTTCAAGGACTGTATGTAGATAAGAAACAGCCTTTTGCAAACAGTGCTTTAGCACAGCTTCCTTCTAGCCACCTTCTGTTGCTTTGACCCAAAAGAACACAGGGCTCACTGGAGTTTGCTCCAAACTGTTGTGTATAGAAATGGAGATGGTGGAGCACCAATCATCAAGCTTTTTTTGGGGGTGGCTTCCACTTGCCAGGAGCACTGCCCTACCTCCACCTGTCCCACACCCACACCAACACCATCACACTTTCCACATTAAAGGGTAATTAAAACCATCACGTCCTGAGAGAGACGAGGTGGCACTGCGGGTTAAACGGCAGAAGCCTCTGTGCTGCAAGGTCAGAAGACCAGCAGTCGTAAGATCGAATCCACGCGACGGAGTGAGCTCCTGTCGCTTATCCCAGCTCCTGCCAACCTAGCAGTTTGAAAGCATGTAAAAATGCAAGTAGATAAATAGGTACCACCACGGTGAGAAGGTAATGGCGTTCCGTGTCTAGTTGCACTGGCCACATGACGACGGATACTGTCTACGGACAAACGCTGGCTCTACGGCTTGGAAACAAGGATGATCGCTGCGCCCTGGAGTCGGACACAACTGGATAAATTGTCAAGGGGAACCTTTACCTTTACCTTTACCTTTAAAACTTTCAGGCCAGAGAACTGAAAACGTCCAACTGGGAAATTTCTCCTGTGGATTTTCACTGAAAAAGGCAAGTGCCTCAGGGCTTCCTGAACAAAGCAAAGCAAAGAATAAGCAAAGTGTTTGAGAAGAGTCAAAAAGGTGCAGGAATACATGAAAGGGAGGTGAGTTATAAAGTGAGTCTGGATGTTGGAGGAAATCCCCTTACAATTAGTGCTTGACAAGGGAACTTAGAGGCAAGAAGGGCCCAAAGTTGTTAATCCATTAAGACTGTGAGATAGGGATGTAAATTCTGATTTCTTTGCTCTTTGCATGTTAAACAAGAACATGTAAGATTTTTTCCCTGATGCAAGATGGTAAGAATTTTCTATTCTTGCATGAAAAAGTAAATATCACAGCATTGGATGGTCTGTATTTTTTCTGTCAATTCTTTTGCATTTTTGCATTAGTGTATTGGAAAAATGAATGCATTTTTGTGCATCCACATGTTGCACAAAAAGAGAAAAGTCACCATGGAAAAAACTTGGAGTGTACAACTACCATCCACTCTGATTCTGTCTAAATTACTTGTCTTACAAATGGCAACTTTGAGCCAATTTGTAACCTGTTTACTTGGATCTGTGTCCAAACATTTTAACGTATTTCTATGAATATTGGCAGAATAAGCTGCGATTGTGGTGAAACTCAGTGCCATCAAGTGCTGTTTGACCTCCAGGGAACAGGCAAAGCGGCCACCAATTTTCTCTTTACCTCCCTCCCCCTCCTATTGGAACTGTGCAATTTACTTAAATTTATTCATTGAAATGTTTGTTGAGGGGAGAAATGAATAACTCCAGTTAATAGCATTGTTGCCCAGTGAGTACAGTACCTGATCACACTTGCCACCCACCCATCTGAAATACAGGTGTGTGTGTGTGTTGGAATCTGCTTATAGCAGCCCTAATAAGGCTTTCAAGGTAAGTGAGATATTTAAGGAGTAGTTTTACCACTTCCACTCCCCCTGGACATTTCCATGGCTGAATGGGATTTGAATCCTGTTCACCAGAGTCCATCACTATATCTACTACTCTACACTAGGAATCAAAACACAGGTAGGCATAGTGAAAAAAGTAAAAAAGCCAAAGTGCTGCAGAAATAGAAGCAACATAAAACACTGACATTTTTCATTTCCTTCCTTCCTTCCTTCCTTCCTTCCTTCCTTCCTTCCTTCCTTCCTTCCTTCCTTCCTTCCTTCCTAAATCTTAGGTCCTACTAATGCTAAAATGATCTACCTCACCCAGTCCCACATAAGAGCCTCAAAACACCCGCGACACATTCACATACACAGGTACTCAATCAGTTGTGTTCTAACATGTAATGCAAAATGTGAATAGCAACTGCCTAAATGAAAGAGACAAAAAAAAACCCTCCACCACAAACCCACATTTTCCCATAGGGGGAAATGAAAATAATTCCAAAATATAAAATGGCCAGCAATCATGGGGCAAGGAAATTTATCTGATCTGTCTGAGCCCTTGTAGGAGTTCCATGGTTGATGATTTCTGGAGAACACAAGCTGTTCATTGCTGCTCGATCTCCTTTTGCTTTGGGTTTCCTGGTTCTGTTGAAGTAGTTTGCTTTTCCAAGTAAAACTTGCTTGTGCCAAGAGCTAAAAAGAGCTTCAGAAGGCACTGATTCAGTTTGAATGCCGCTTCAGGATATGCATCAGATCAGTTCAGAAATGGGCAAATACCCCCATTGTGCTTTGGATTTCAAATACTTTCTGAACTTGAATCACATGGCCAGAAATAGCATTTATCTCGCTCATACGCTTGAGGAGAGAACTCTTGCAGGAATAGGAGAAATAAGAAACTGGCCAGATTTATTCACATCCCTAGTAGAGGAGCCAACATTCTGTGGGCGGGGTTTAAATACTTTGGAGTAGTCCTTGGCTGCAGCCCCAATTCAGTTTAGATGCCTGTTTGCAGCTTTGAAATGGATCCTAATTAGATCTTGAGTGCCCCATCCAGTTTGATTTGTGCTCTAGATCTGAACTGGTTTGTAAAGCTTTTCACTGATTTGCACTGGAAAATCAAAATCACTGCAATGATTTGTCTGTCTGTCTGTCTGTTTCATTTCCCCCCTTGCCTCTCTCTCCTTGTGGGGCCCAAGGCAGTGTACAAAAATGTTTAAAATCCGGAGTTTCGGCTTGACGTCATGACGAGACAGCAGCAGGAGGACAGAGCTCTGTCCCCTGGGCTGAATTCTGACCTGTTTGGGACACTGCAGGGTGTCGGAACCACCCCGGAGGGGTGGTGAACTGGGGGGGAAGCCTGTTGATCACGGGGGGGGGGGGCGGTCACCCCCGTTCGATCCAGGAAACTCCCTCATCAGCCAACGAGCAGAAACAAGCAGCTTGGGCTCGCTTGCAAGTCAGCCAGCTAAAAGAAGCAAGAATCAGCTTTCTGGCATTGCTGTTTACAATTGGGTGAGATTTTTACAACTAATTGCTTATGTACCCCTGGAGAAAACAATTCCTATATATGGAAAAAAAGAACCGCTATCTATCTCAGTAACTTACAAAGCAGCAAAAAATCTGGTGAGAGGGATAGCTGATGGAAAGAAAATAACTTTTAAAATATACTTCAAGAATATTACAATTTGGCGTCATAAAGCTTAAGAAACTTTCCTGTAAGTTATACTTGATAAATCTGGACTTTGTTTTGACTACTTGAAGTCGTTTGGCATGGAGCCCAGGAGGGGTGACCTTGAGTACTCTGCTGTTGCTTAAAGCCTGAGAATTGGTTTATTTCTTTTTGATTTTTTCTGTGCCTGGCTGGATAAATTAACCCTAAAGTGGACCTTTAAAAAACTGTGCCTTGGGTATTCGTAAACCTGTGGAATTAGGCCATCAGGCCGTGGATACAAATATTGCCCCCTGGTATTTTGAGGGTTCAAATTTGGTTCAGGCCTATTTAGCCAAAGCGGACTTTTTGAAATGACTTTGGAAACTTTGAATATCTGTTTATAAGCATTTGGGCAGTTGGAACAGAATGGCACAACAAGGACAATTTTGGGATGAAATAAAATCTACCCTTCAAACAATACTAGAAATAGTGAGATCCCATTATCAAGAGACAAAACTATCCAATCAACATCAGAAGAATTATAGTCCGCAAGCAAGATGGAACAACGAAGAAGGAAATGAGAGTATTCCAGATGATGTATGCCAATCAAAACAGGAGCTGGAGGAAATTAATCTAAGAGAAACGCCAGTCTTAGATCAGAGGAGAGTACTAAGGGAAGACAAAGGGATAAAAACAGCAAAATTAACAACTACAACAAAAAAAGCCTGGAAGATCCATTGAAGATAGACCAAGTACATAAAGAGTTAGTGGACATAAATCAGATGTACAAAATGGTTTCAGAGGACATGAAAGATGGCAGAATGCTTAGAGACACAGAAATACTAAATGAGAAAAGAGAAATCAGAGAGGGAATTACCTAGAAAGATGAAAAAAGGGAAAACAAGGAAGGGCCCCTTAATATTGAAAATATGTATATATTTAACATCGGGAACTGTAAAAGGGTATATTCTGTATATTAAAAAGGAGAATTAAATTGAAATAAGGGAGCCCTAATCAGGGTAAAGATGTAATATGGTGGTTTTTTTTTTTTAAGGTAAACTAAACTAGATATAAAGCTGGGTCATGGATCTGGAACCACTTTCAATAAGAATGTTATTAGAAGACCTTGAGAATATTATATAATATGAGAGTAATATTATGATAGTAGTCATATTATATACTAAAATTTGTACATGAATGCTTTGAATGTTTGAAAGATGTTTGGAATTTGGGGGGGACAACCAGGAAGACACTGAGAAAAAACAAATAATTGTAAGCAAAGTATGTAACATGAAGAAGGGACGTGGTGGCGCTGCGGGCTAAACCGCAGAAGCCTGTGCTGCAGGGTCAGAAGACCAGCAGTCATAAAATCGAATCCACGCGACGGAGTGAGCTCCCGTCGCTTGTCCCAGCTCCCGCCAACCTAGCGGTTCGAAAGCATGCAAATGCAAGTAGATAAATAGGGACCACCTCGGTGGGAAGGTAACAGCGTTCCGTGTCTAAGTCGCACTGGCCATGTGACCACGGAAGATTGTCTTCGGACAAAAACGCTGGCTCTATGGCTTGGAAACAGGGATGAGCACCGCCCCCTAGAGTCGAACATGACTGGACAAAACATTGTCAAGGGGAACCTTTACCTTTACCTTTACCATGTAACACGATGTTTGACAAGCACAAAACAATGTAGATAGATTGAAAAACTAATAAAATGTTTATTAAAAATGTTTAAAATCCATAATCTATTAAAAATGACTAATTAAATTGTAAAACCCCAGTATTTAAAAACACTATTGTTTGCATTCTTAAAAACTTTATTTCTGCATTGATGTACACTGGAGACATGATAGACTCTAAAGAAGAGAGATATGTCAGATTTTAGACAGTTCAGGGGCTTAGGCTCTTTCAAGATGTATCTATGGGTTCTTTTTTCAAACTCCACAGTAGTTTGTGCCCCATCTAATTTGGAACTGAATTGATTTACAAGTTCATTTTGGTTCACTTCAGAATGGAATCGATCGTTCCACTTCAATCCAGACCTCACAGCTAGAACTCTGCTCAGAACCCAAATTCAATCCCAGGTAGCTGGCTTGAGATTCAACTCAGCTTTCCACCTTTCTGAAGTGGGCAAACTGAATACCAAGCTTGCATCCTTTGCATAGTTATGCTGTAAACTGCCCTGAGAGTGTTCTAGCACTATGGGGCAGTATACAGTACGCTTTGCTTTTGTTTTGTTTTTTCTTTGCTATCAGTTTGAATCAGGCTGATTTGGTCAATAGTTTGCTCATTAATAATTTGGGTGTTGGTAGAATCTGGCACATGGCCCTGCTTTGGAATTCCAGTGGTGTGTTTGACAGGGATCAGAAAATGAACCTTGCTGATGGAAGGCAGATTCCGTGAACGAGTAATCCATCGATGTGTCAAGTTTCTGAGGAGCAGCTCCCAGAAGACCAGATAGGCAGCTATTTTGTAGGGATTTGCTCTGTGCATTGTCCCATTCAAAGATCATCTTAGTCACATCCATCAAATAAGCAAGTTTCTTCAATTATGACTGGACACCAATGGAGTAAAATGCTCACATTTGCAAGAATAGAGAGCAACAAAATTCCACTGCAATGGGCAGAAAAAGGAGTCAGACTTTATTGTTTTGTTAGACTCCAAATCCCAGTATCCTCTAGCCAGTAAGGACTTTTTCCAAGCTTTTGATTAGCCCTAACAACAGTGAGAGAGACTGGTGGCAAAAGCTCTATTCAGAGGGGCATCCCCACCACTTGATTAGACTGCAGGATAGCTCAGTGATTTAGGCAAATGGCTGAAGAACCAGAGGCGAGAAGTTCAATTTCCCACTGTGCCTCCTTAACAGGGGCTCGTTTCAATGATCCATATGGGCCCTTCTAGCTCTTCAGTTCTAAATTATAATAATAATCAAAAATACCAGACACAATCAATCAAAATTATAAAAAACATTGACTGGTATTATATAATACGATGCGATCAATACTGTGCTTTATATGGCTTTATCCCACTTGGAAACACAAGGGAATTATGTATACCCCACAGATTAATAGACAAACTTAAAGATCTTGATTTTCCAGATTCTATCTATCTGTGGATTTTGGATTTTTTAACAAATCGTCCACAAAGGGTTAAACTGAATGACTACATCTCTACTGACAAGATACTCAGCACTGGCACTCCACAAGGCTGTGTCCTTAGTCCACTACTGTTCTCCATTTATTCATCGGATTGCACCAATAACCATCCCAGTAATAGGATTATCAAATTTGCAGACGATACTACACTAGTAGGACTTATCTCTGGGGATGATGAGTCTGCGTATCGGGACGAGGTATTACAGCTATCCCGCTGGTGCAAAAAACCCCAATCTTTTATTTAACATCCAAAAAACCAAGGAATTCATAGTGGACTATAGGAAAAAAAAGAGCAGACATTCAGCCACTGTATATAGATGGAGTTTGTGTGGAACAGGTGGTTGAATGTAAGTTTCTTGGGACTATCATAACAAATGACCTGACTTGGAGTGCAAACACCGCTGCGTTAATCAGGAAGGCGCAACAACGGTTGTATTTTCTAAGGATTCTTAGAAAGCAACAATTGACTGAGAGTTTGTTAATCACCTTCTATCGGAGTTCGATTGAGAGCATATTATCCTACTGTCTCTGTGTATGGTTCACGAGCTGCACAGTGGCAGAGAAAAAGGCAATTCAAAGGGTGATTAAGACGGCCCAAAACATCATTGGCTGTTCACTCCTCTCTTTGGAAGAATTGTATAAGAACAGATGTAAGAGGAAGATATCTAACATACTGAAAGACTCCTCTCATCCGGGATATCAGCTCTTTAAACTATTACCATCAGGAAGGAGATTCAGGGTATTGAAAGCAAGGACAAGCAGATTCAAGAACAGTTTTTACCCAAGTGCAGTATTGAGTTTAAATGCGGGGCCATAGGTTTTTGGTGGAATTTTAATTGCTGGGAGAAAACGGGGTATCTATATTTGGATGGTGAAAGTTGTGTATATTTTAACTTTTTTTTGTAGTGTTGTCCAGTTTTACCTTGGGGAAGAGCACCTCATTTCGTTGCACCCACTTGTGAGCGCAATGACAAATAAATTTCTTATGTCTTATGTCTTATGTCTTATGTCTTATGTCTTATGTCTTATGTCTTATATAACAGATACAAGTTTTAACCAAAAACCGAAGTATCTATTAAATATCAGCGCAGTATGTATGCTATTCCTAATATTGCTGTTTTTTGTAGCTTTGATGGTGTTGTTTTTTTGAGATCTGCAACTGCTTATAGCACTTGACGATGGGGACCACTGAAGTGTGTTTCATCCATAAGTGTGATGTTTCAATTGCCAGATCTCTGTACTTTGTTAGTTTTTGCAATTCTTTATTTATTTTCAACTCTGGCATCCCCTGGAATTGCAATGTCAATGACCCAGACATTTATTTGTTCTATTACTACTCTGTCTGGTGTGTTGTGTTCATGGTGTCTGTCTGTGCGGATCCGGAAATCCCATAAGAAGTTGACTTTGTCATTTTCTGACACCTTCTCTACCTGATGTTCCCATGGGTTTTGGAGGCCGGCAAGTTATGTTGTTGTTGTTGTTGTTGTTGTTGTTGTTGTTGCTGTTGCTGTTGCTGTTGCTGTTGCTGTTGCTGTTGCTGTTGTTGAACTGCTTGAGAGAACAGGTGGTAAGGGATACTGGGGATCACTCCCCCAATATTGCGTGTTTGATTTGTTTATTTTTACTTATTTAAAATATGTGATTTTGTTTTCACAAGAAGGTATACCTCCTTCCCAAGTACATCAGGACAAAAGATCCAAACTGCATTTTGCTGCTGTTGCTGCTATGAGAACTCAAAAAAACTCCCCCCCCCCTCAGGATATCAGTGCCTTTAGCAAGTGATTCTGCACATGCTCAGACTTGCTTTGCCCATCCTTTTTCTTTAAAATCAGGGCTGAGAAGTGATTTTGTTGGTCTCACAGATCAAAAAGGTAGAAGCAGCTGTGGAGCATGGAAAGATGGTTGTTGGGTGGAAGATACAGTTCTGTTCTGCATTTCACAGCAGAAGTACCACAAAATGCTGCAACTGACTGGATCGACCAATGCAGTGAAGCACCTGATTGTGGGGTCAGGGGTCAGGAGCTGGATTCCCTTCTGCATCTTACAGGAGAAAAGCCAGCCTGGGTGGCCTTTAGCAAACTGCATGGCATCAAAGCACAGACGCCCCAGAAGAAAGCATTGTCATAAATTGGGATTGATTTGGTCGCACTTAATTATTATTGAAGTTGTCACCCACCCTCCCTTAAGACCATGAGGTCAATGGGATAAAATTACTTTGTGTGACTCTCTGTCCCTTCCATCATTACCATACACACTCCTGCATGAGTAGAAAGAACAGAAAACTGGATTGGACATGTGTCACTGCCTCTTTCCTTCCCACCAGTTGTATCCACACTCAGCAGCTTCCCCTGTCTTGTATTACCCAAGGGTGCAGATACAGGTTGCACTCGCTCTTCATCATAAGCTCCCAGAAGGTTAGACCCCCTTGCTGGATTGAGTGCCTTTGCGAGCAGGACCATGAGGGCTGTATATACGTGTGAGATTAGAACTGCCCCTTCTGTAAGTTTTCCTAGGAGGGACTCCTCTGTTCAGGCAAACACTGACTGGGTGCAGCTGCAGCTCAGGCAGGTGTTTGTATGGGTTGGTCCTGCCAGTGGTCATATAGATAGTACCGGCCAGCGTTGCAGGAGGTCTGAAACCAGTGAGTGGGCACTGGTCTCTTCTTGCTGGGCTGAGGGGAGGGGTCTGCTACCCAATGTCCTGGAGGCCCAAGGCCTTTCTTATGTCACTCCTAGATATCCTTAGCCTTTCCTCATTTCTCTACCATCAGGGTGTCTCCCTAATGGCCTCTGCCTACTTCCCTCTCTAGCCTGCGACCATCCTTCCCATCATCTTCCCACCTCCTGCCATTTTACCTGACAGGCCTCTTGGTGTGGCAGGCAGCATTGGCCTTGCATCTGTGCACCATCATCATGACTAGGACAAAGGCATAGCAGCAAGTCCATTCACACTTGGACAAATTCCTATTTGGACTACAGCTACCAAAATACACCATCCAGTGTAGCCAGTAAAAATTCTGTCTAAGCTCTGGAAAGTACCGTATTTTTCCATGTATAAGACGCCCCCATGTATAAGACGCCCCCCACTTTTCTAATCCAAAATTAAGAAAAATAAGTGGGGCTTAGCAAGTGTAGGGGGAACATCTGCAAGTGGGATCTGAAGGCCTTGGAAATGGATCTCAACAGATCGGAAACCCTGACATCTGAGCACTCTGCCTGGAGGCATGCGGTGCATCACGGCCTCTCCCAATTTGAAGAGACCCTTGCCCAGCAGGCAAGTCACGAAAGCAGCAAAATCAGGGAGCTAGATGGGGTACAGATAGTATTTGTCCTCAGTGTGGAAGGGATTGTCACTCTCGAATTGGCCTTCTCAGCCACACTAGACGCTGTTCCAAGTCCTCCATGCAGAGTACGATACCATAGTCTCTCGAGACTGAAGGATGCCTATACAAAAGTCTTATGAGGGACTCTATTTAGATGGCAATAATATATCATTTCAGTTGTGAAGCATGCAACAAACATGTTCATGGATTAGAACAATGATGTCAGTGTTTCTGGGTCTCTGGAAAAAAACATTCCTGTGAATGGGAAAAGAGAAACAAGGTCAGGTTGTAGGAAATTACAACTGTACCAGCCTCAAGAGTTTGGGGGATGAGGTTAGCCAGGACAAAAAAAAAAAAAAAGCTTCTGAATAGGATTGTGGCAGTCAGTTCAGTTCAAGTTTATTGCATTATCTAAAAGCCGTCACAATTGTTTCAAATACAGATATGGTCAATTAAAATCATGTCAAAACCACAGACATATAAAATAATAAGAGACTCCTCATATCTGGGAATCTCCCACACAATTGATTGCAATGGCTTTCAGAAAATTAGCCCGAATGTTTCTGGCCGCTTTTGCGAATAGCGCTGTTCTATACGTAACATAAGGGTCACAGTCCAAGAGTAACCTGACCACCTTTATCTGAGGGCTTTCCTCCTGTAGAGCAGCCAGAATGTTACCCAGGAGCTTTTCTCGAGGGTTCTGATATAGCTGACAATAGAGTAAATAATGGAGAACATCCTCTGTCTCACCTGCTCCGCAGATGCACAGCCTTAGATGTTTAGGGACATTCATGTACCTGCCATCTAAGACAGCGGTTGGCATGGTTTGAAAGCGGAGTTCTATAAAAGCAGTTCTCAAGGGGGCAAAAGTAAGTGCATCTAGGTATTGCGCCCTTGAGTGGTTTGTTTTCAACAGACGGTACCAGTGGGAGAAACCTGAAGAGTGGATTAAGGCCAGGTCCTGGTCGTTATCCGATTTATAGAGCCAATCTCTCAACATTCTTTAAACCTCAGAAAAAATGAAAATGTCTGTAGAGAGGGATTTAGATTTTAGTAGGTTTTGAGCTGAAGTCGCCCAGCCGCCACTCTTCCATTGCTCTATCATACAGCGTTTGGGTAGGCGGTGGTCGGGCATATCCATCACCCTCTTATAATACGAGAGTATAGCTAAAGTTGGCCTGGCTTTGATGGATACCATACCTGTCTCTGTTCTAAGGTAAGCTGCTGGGGTCCCCTGAGGTGCCACGATTGTGGCAGTCTGTGAAGCATTGGTGCTGTTTTAGCCCCCCACCCTACACAGATACACTCCCCCCCCCAAGTGCCAGGAGAAATTCCTCACCTCACCAGTGACTAGAGAGGCTTCCTAAGGCACCCACGCAGAAGGGAGTGAATGAGACACCTTCCAAAGGCAATGGGCAAGGTCCTATTTGGTTTCTTTTTGTTTTAAATACAGGGATCCTGCTTTTCCTTCACACCATCTGGAATGTCACCTCTCCCTATTCCCATTTTCACCCCATCTTGCTGAGTAGCAAATAGCTTTATCCAGAGGAATTCAAAAAGGTGGAAGGAGCCTTTCAGTCCTGTGACTACATTTTCCATTCCTTCTTATTCTCCTCTCTTTCTCCTTCATTTTTGGGGGGCAGATATGAAGTTAGCAGTGCTACAGCCCCCTCCCACCACACCTGTGGCTTCAAGGGGTGCACACTAGAGGTCAGGGATGTTGACAAGCCTTAAGTCCGAGTCCCAAGTCCATATTTAAAAGCTATGGCGGATTGGCCAGCTGCGTCCATATCTTGATCGGAGGGCCCTCACTACTCTAGTACATGCGCTCGTAATCTCGAGATTAAACCATTGTAACACACTCTACGTGGGGCTGCTTTTGAGGCTGATGTGGAAATTTCAGATGGTCCAGAATGCTGCAGCCAGGCTACTTAGTGGCAGAGGTGGGATTCAGCAGGTTCGCACCTATTCTATAGAACCGATTCCTAAATGTACTATTGGTTCTTAGAACCGTTTGCTGGCCTGAGATGAATGAAGGAGGAGGGGCCAGGTGACCAGCGATGAGCGGGGGGAGGGGGCGCAATTAGCTGCCTCCCTTCCTGCACCACACTGAGCCGTCTGAGGTGGGGTGTGGGTGAGAGAGATAAAGCCCTGGAAAGAGCAGAGGCATCAATGGGGGAAAGGGGGGGGAGGATGAGTCCTTGACGTCACTGGAGGAAAGCTCATGGCCTCGAGGCAGAGAGGGGGGGTGATTGACAAGGCATGAGGGCAGGACACAGAGGGAAAAAGTTTTGGGGTGAGACCGCTTCAGTCAAACACCCAACCATCCTCATTTTACTATGATTTTTCTCAAGTTAAAGGTACCACATAAGACTGTTGCTTATGTGGTACCTTTTTTTTAAATGTCCTGGGCATTTATTTATTTATTTATTTATTTATTTATTTATTTATTTATTTATTTATTTATTTATTTATTTATTTATTTATTTATTTATTTATTTATTTATTTATCATTAGGACATAGAACCTGTTGTTAATTTATTTGAATCCCACCACTGCTTAGTGGGGTGAGAAAACACCAACACATCTCCCCCACTCTGGCTGCTTTGCACTGGTTGCCCATCCATTTCCGCGTCGACTTCAAAGTGCTAATGATCACTTATGAAGCCCTAAACGGTTTGGGACCTCAATATTTGGCAGATCGTCTTCTCCCACCCAGATCTACCTGGATCACCCATCATAGCCAGCAGGGACGGCTGAGGGGTCTGACGCCGAGAGAGGCTCAGAAGAAAAAAACCAGAAACCGGGCCTTCTCGGCGGTGGCCCCTCGGCTGTGGAACACCCTCCCAACAGAAATTTGGCTGGCACCCTCGCTGGGTGCTTTTAAAAGGCAGTTAAAAACTTGGCTATTTAGGCAGGCCTTCCCTCCAGTCAGCTAAGTATTTTTTAATTTCTTCTTTCCTTATCCTACCCCATCTTGGTAATCCTTTCTTAAATTAATTGTTTTTAACTAATATAGTAATTGTATTTTTTATGATTATATATATTTTATATTGATATATTTTATGTTGTAAGCCACCCCGAGTAGACATGGTCTAGAGGGGCGGGATATAAATTTAATAAATAAATGAATGAATGAATGAATGAATGAATGAATGAATGAATGAATGAATGAATAAATAAATAAATAAATAAATAAATAAATAAATAAATAAAATAAAATAAGCTTTTAATTTTAAAAGAGTTTTTAAAATAAAAAACTTTAAAGTTACATGTCCTCCTCCCAACCAGCTCCAACCTCCCCTTTCTTTTATTCCTCCAGAGGAGTCCAAAGGACCTACTTTACCCCAACAAAGGAGGAGGAGGGAGGTGGGCTTTTCACCTTCAAAGCTCTGTCACAGCAAAGCTTACATCCCTAGATCTTGCAAGAGGAGGAAAGCATGCTCAATCTCACAAGAAGCCAAGGTGGCCATCTTGGAAAGAGGCCCCGGTTGAGTTTCCCTCCCTGTTACTACCTTCTCCTTTTATTTATAGACTAAAACTTAACTCGTGACTTCAACACATTTTTCTGAGTTGTATTTTCAAGGCCCTATTATTTGATGAAGACCTGGGAGCAACTTTCCACAACTCAAGAAAATGGGTCTGAGTCAAGTCTGGGTCTTCAAAAAACAACAACAACAAAACAAAAACAAAAACAAAAAACCCTGAGTTGAGTCCAAGTTGAGTCAGAGGGGCAACTTAAAGTCAGACCCAACAAGAAGTTGGATGGCGGAAGAAATGAATGTTAGATGATGTAATCAGTGACCTTGCAGTACGAGAGGCAGGAAAGGTTAATTTCTAAAGCAAATGTTCTCTTTCTCCATTGATGCCAACTCAACCTTTTCCTTTGTTTCCCTAATCACACTTGTCTCTTCTCTCACATCTCTCTTATTTTAACTTTTAAAACTCCACAAGTGCCAAATTTAATATGAAGGATTTGTGGTTGCTTCTATGTCCTGTATGAGCCCCTGAGATTTTTGCTGCACTCCATGGTTGCTCCAGAAACACCCAAACTCCCTGATTTGGTCCATTTTGCATACTTGTAGAAAGACAGCATATGTCCATATAATGCACCCACAGCAGTTAGTATGCAAGCAAGACGGACCTTTTCTCCCACAAATAACAAGATTGCGAGTGACAAACATACAAACATCAGAAGTCCTATTATCATGATTTTTCCATCTTGGTTTAAGATTCCTGCAATAGGATTAGTGGTTTAAAAGCCAATGCTTTATCAGTGATTTGAAAAAAACCAATGACCAAAAAGTGAGGATTTTGCCACTCTCTCCCTGTCCCTCTCCTCATCTGAAATCCAAAGTACTTCAGGCAATCTCAAAAGCAAATACTGTTTAAGATGTGATGTGACCTCTGAGGAGGTGATAACCAAGCATGAATGATTTCAAGTATTTCACTAACAGCCTTTAAGGGAGATTGGCCTATCTCGTAACGTCTTGTCCACATTAAGTATAAACTGAGTTGTACAAGGACATCCATTTACATGTATGCATATTATAATATGTATACTGTAATAGTATAGTGTATAGTGTTCCTAAAACTGGATGAAGCATATGAATGGAGGAGAAGGTCGATATAGTTGAGAATCAGAAATCTGGGGTTAACGTAGCTTTATTTTAAAATTAGGGATGAACTGATGTGACACTGATGTGTCATTCCATTCCCCCCCCCCCCCAAATAACAGGGTTTAGGTGGGAAGATGGTCTAATAGCCCTGGCATTTTAACTGTAAGAATGAATTAAATACATGCCATCAAGTCACTTTTGACTTATGGAGGCCCTTTTCTGCTACACTCAGAATTGGTTTATCATTTCCTTCTTCAGAAGGTGCACTGGGATTGAGCATTTTGCCCAAGGCTATACAGGTTGGCTTTTCTCCCAGGAGGTGCAGTGAGGAATTGAACTCCCAGCGTCTGGCTCCACAGCCAGTTGCCTAACTCGCTGAGCTATCCAACCAGCTTAACTAAAAGAATTTGAGATTAAAAGTGGTGTATGTGTGTGTGTGAGAGAGAGAGAGGGAAAAGCACAATCTAATTGACCTCTTTGATTTCTCATGCCACTGTTGACAGACCTACTGTTGACAGACTGAGGTAAGCACTGCAAGAAGCCAATGCTGGGGATATCTGCACTGGCAACCTCTCCCACCAGCTATGCATCTCTTTTGAAGAACAGCAGTCTCAGCTTCTCAAAACTTCTTTTTTTCTCCACTAGACCTGTTGCTCTGAGGAGGAGTAGAGAAGACTGCCATATTATTAAAGAACAGTTCATGAGCCAATCCATATGGCTTCCATGTATATAATGGAGGCAGCTACCATTTTGTCCTTTGCTTTCAGCCGCACACCAATCTGTAGCCCATCGTTTATCCACACAATGAGGTCTGAGTATGAAATATAAAAATAGTAATACCCAAGTACAGAACATACATGTAGGAAGATTTGCTATTTTTCCATAATGCTTGCTTGTTGAATACTTGGCATGTTCTGTTGGCTGTAATGTTCTCAGATAAATCCTTCATCTAATATAATTTTTGTAGGGATCCTTCAGTCTCGAGACACAATGGTAATGTGCTCTGAATAGAGGTTTTGGAACAATGTCTGGTGTGGCTGAGAAGGCCAATTCGAGAATGACAATCCCTTCCACACTGAAGACAAATACAATCTGTCCCCTGTCCAGCTCCCTGGTTTTGCTGCTTTCAGGACTGCCTCTTTGCCTCAGCCTGCTGGACAAGGGTCTCTTCAAATTGGGAGAGGCTATGCTGCACCGCCTGCCTCCAGGCTGAACGCTCAGATGTCAAGGTTTCCCATCTGTTGAGGTCCATTCCTAAGGCCTTTAGATCCCGCTTGCAAATATCCTTGTATCGCAACTGTGGTCTCACTCTGGGGTGATTTCCCTGCACTAATTCTCCATACAGGAGATCTTTTGGAATCCAACCATCAGCCATTCTCACGACATGCCCGAGCCAACGTAGATGTCGCTCTTTCAGTAATATATACATGGTAAAAATTCCAGCTCATTCTAGGACTACTCTGTTTGGAACTTTGTCCTGCCAGGTGATACCAAAAATGCATCGGACTCAGAGACAACGCATATGGAACATGTTCAGCTTCCTCTCCTGCCATGCACAAAGGGTCCAGGCCTCACTGCAGTACAGGAGTGTACTCAGGACACAGGCTCTATAGACCTGGATTTTGGTATATGTCGTCAGCTTCTTATGAAACCATACTCTCTTCGTAAGTCTAGAGAACATGGTAGCTGCTTTACCAATGTGTTTACCCAGCTTGACATCTAGGGAGACAATGTCAGAGCTCATTGAGCCAAGGTACCCTAAGTCATGAACAACCTCCAATTCTTGTGTAGAGATGGTAATAGAGGGAGGTGAGTCCATGCCCTGGCCCATGACTTGTGTTTTCTTCATGCTGATTGTTAATCCAAAGTCTTGGCAGGCCTTGCTAAAACAATTCATGTGTTGTTGGAGGTGTTCAGCAGAATGGGCGACAACAGCTGCATCATCAGCGAAGAGGAAGTCCTGCATGCATTTCAGCTGGACTTTGATCTTTGCTCTCAATCTAGAGAGATTAAAGAGCTTTCCATCTGATCTAGTTCAGAGATAGACACCTTCTGTTGCAGTTCCAAAGGTTTGCATCAGCATAAAACAATACAAATGCTCACATGCATTATTAGGAAAATGTATCTTCTAGAAAAAATGAAAAGACAACAGGATACTCCACTGACCCTAAACTCACTAAAACTGTGAATAGAAAAACTGGAACTTGGAGAAGTTTTGCGTCAAACTTCCTAAAAGATCCAGATAGCATTGCCACAAGCCAGAAGCCATAGTCCAAAATTGGGACTTTTCAAGCTTTGTATTTACAAACCTATATGAAGAAGCCAATTAAATCAGGACAAACTCTGATTTAGGCCAGCATCCTGTTACCCACAAGTGACTACTGATGCCCTTCCAATAGTAATTTCAAGGTACTCTGACATTAAATCAGAGATATCATAGTTGATAAATATATTGTGTAACCCCTATGAAATATTGGTCCAGCCTAAAGAGGTGGGAATATTTTAGCAGGGTTGTGAGTAACAGATTTTTGAATCAGAAAGAGCAGGAGAGCTGAAGAGCTCAGAGCTGCTGTTGCCACTTGGACTGCTAAGGCCCTTGCCCACCAGTATAGTGGTGGGCAATTCCAATATGTTTTTGTTGGAGGGGTGACTCTACATAGTGAATTCATGAATTATATACAGTTGTATTGATACAGTATTTTATTTTAGGTTTTTACAGAGTCTCTTGTGTTATCGATACCCAACTCAGTTGAGGACGATGCCTTGGATTTTTGTCTAACTTTGAAATCAACGGGACATGTGAATTTAGCAAATTCTACAAGTAACTCCTTTATTAGTGCTGTTGCCAAGGACTTGGGTGCACAAATTGTGGCATTTTGTTGTTGTTAGAATTGCTTATGTGATCTGTTATATAGATATAAATAAGAAAGATTCATTTTGTGAAATTGTGTTTGCAAGATTCATCAACAATAATCAAATAGCCCCACAAAATTTAAAAGTGTCACAACAGCATAAGCCCCACTATCTCAGACTAAAGATGTGTCTAATCCAGGTGCATCTGATGTTGGCAGAAGGGTGAGAAACAGATGCCCTGGGAAAGCCATGCTATCCAAGAACATCTGGAGGGCCACACGTTCCCTATCCTTGGAACTGAGGAATATAGCATTAAAATAAGAGTGCATTTGAGTCTGCATGTGTTCCTCACCATGGAGAAAACAAACCCCAACCAACTCATAACATCTGGGATTAGGAATAAAGCCTTCCAGGGGAATTAAATGTGGTTTCCAGGAAGTCTTGAATGCCAGTATCTCCCTTTCTTCTTACCCTCACTGGAAAGTCATGCACAAGATGATGTAATTTAGCAAAAACACAGGGCGCGCCTGAGGAAATGAATTGCTCTGCAAGTGATTATTTTAGTGGACTGCAGGAAAATTAATCAGAACTTGGAAATGTTGCTTCTTTTTTAAGAGGATTAACTCCCAGAATCCTCCAGCCAGATACTGCCTGGGGGATTCTGGGAATTAAGGCCCCCAGACTTGGGGATAAATTATTTTAAGGAACTAGGGATATTTCTGAACACCTGGCTCATTGGATGTAACCATACCAGCCTGGTCTTGTTGTATATAAGGGCAGGATTTGATTTTATTGGACAAAACCCAGATTCTTAATCCCATTTTACAAAGTGGATGCTTTGGCTGAGAATCAGGATTTTTTAGGAGAGTATCTGATGTGTGGAGCAAGGTGCTTACTTACCAATTAATTTTTCTTGCAGTTGTATCATACAAGGTTAGCTCAAGATATTTGACTGTTTAGTGAATTAAGAGTATCTGGACACAACGTGCTGCTTTTAAGGTCTTTAGAGGCCTTTCTCTCCATTTTACTGTCCTCACAGTATTATCTGATGAGGACACTAACCTTGTATGTGGCAACTCCCATTCTGCATTTCACACTGTTTTAGAATGTATTAATTCAGCAGTTCTTTAAATATGGTAACATGATCAATTGAGTTTTAATACTATACTTTATTGTGATTCTAGCCACGTTTTTGGGAGAAAAGCCCTTTTGTAAGCCACCTAGGGTTTTATGAGGAAAATGTCAAGGTGCAATAAAATAAGTAAATAAAATTTTTTTTGCTCTATCCACGTAGGTTAGCAAAGTAATGTCTAAGAAAATAAATAAAAGAACAGATTAAAATCAGTTCTAATAACCAGTAGTTTGAATTAGCAAAGGCCATATGAAACAATACACATCTTCACTGCCTGTGGAAAGGTCAACCAAAATGACATTGGTTGAAACATAGTTGGGAGGGAATTCTACAATGCAAGGGCTACTACAGAGAAAGCTCGTCTTATGTACTCATTTGGCTTCTATGACTTGTACATGCCTACCTATAGCTTCTAGATGTAGTGGAACATGCAACAGGATCTCTCAGTTTCCATCTAGATTACTCCTGTACAGAATTTTGTTGTGAGTTATCTCTGTGATGCATTTTTTAATTATAATTTTTATTTTAAATTATTTAAATCTTTATTTCATTCAAAGTAATAGCATAACAGAAAAATATCTAATGTGTTACAATAGTAGTACATTTCTCGTTAATAAACTCTTATATCTTTGTATATGCAGACTGTTTATATTATCTGTTTATCTTTTCATATAGTATTTTCCTTGGCTCATTATGTCTACCTAATGCCGCTTAGTCCAACCCATTGTCCACTTGGTTTACTCTACTTTTTGACCCAATATAGGATTTCAACAGTGTGGGCCATATCTTACAGAATCGAAGAAGAAGAAGAAGAAGAAGAAGAAGAAGAAGAAGAAGAAGAAGAATTTCTCCCAACGAGGCGTTTATCTCAATTTCTTTGAGAGAAATTTCTCTCAGAGTGGCTCACAACATTAAAATTCACACAGTTAAAAGCGCAATAAGTTAAATATTAAAAGACAAATTAAACAATATATGGATTATAATAAAATTAAAAGATTAAAATATGAAAACATATGAAAACAAAACTGTTACCATCTGGCAGAAGATATAGAACAATTAAGACTCGGACCACACGTTTTCTCAATAGTTTTTATCCCAGAGCTATAATTGCAATTAATAATGAGCTTAAAGAACATCAGTAGTGATTAATTAGTTGGACTGTGTAACTTGGCCTGCGGTGTAGATGTTCGTATTTTTAGTGGGGGACTTTTAGTGGGTGGGGAGTGTTTGGGAATTTTATGTGTGTGCATGTGTCTGGTCTCTGGGTGTCTGTGAATTTCGTTGTATGTGTATATACTTACAATGACAATAAATTATTATTATTATTATTATTATTAAAAGATTAAAACTATCTGCAAAAATGGGGTTCAGGGATTCAGTTATAACTCTTAAAAGCCTGCCTGTAAAGATGATTCTTTAGCTTTTTTCAGAAGGATTAAAGGGAAGGGGCCATCCTGATCTCCCAAGGGAGAGCATTCTGTAGCCTGGGAGCTGCCACAGAGAAGGCCCTGTCCCGGGTCCCCATCAGCCGTACTTGTGCTGGCAATGGGACCAAGACTATGACCCCCTCTGTTGATCTTAATTACTGAGAAGGCGCATATAGGGAGATAACTTACAGTCCTTCAGGTAGCCTCTATCCAAGCTATATAGGGCTTTATAGGTAATAACCAGCACTTTGAATTGGGCCTGGAAACAGACTGGTAGCCAGTACAGTTCTTGTTAACAGATGTGCTATATGGTCCCTGTAGCTGGCCCCAGTCAGTAGCCTGGCTGCAGAGTTTTGCACCAGCTGAAGTTTCCAAACTGTCTTCAAAGGCAGCCCCACATAGCAATCCAAACAGGATGTAACTAAGGCATGTGTCACTGTAGCCAAATCTGACATCTCAAGGAATGGGTGCAGCTGGCAGACCATCTTTACCTGTGAAAATTCACTCCTGGCCACTGCCGAGCCCTGGGCATCTAAGCTTAGGGATGAATCCAGAAGTACACCTGAGCTGTGGACCTGTGTTTTCAGGGGGAGTGTAACCCCATCCAGCACAGGTAGTGTCCCTATTCCCTCATCTGCCTTCTGACTAACCAGGAGCACCTCTGTCTTGTCTGGATTAAATTTCAGACAAGGCAGAAATGTTTGCCCTCATGCACCCCATTACTGATGCCAAGCACTGGTTTAGAGTCAAGACAGCTTCCCTGGAAGTAGGTGGAAAGGAGAGATAGAGTTGGGTGTCATACATATACCCCAAAACTCTGGACAACCTCTCCCAGCAGGTTTCATGTAGATGTTAAAAAGCATGGGTGAGAAAGCAGAACCCTGAGGAATGGCACAGGCCATTGGCCAGGGCATTGAGTAGGAGTCACTCAGCACCACCTTCTGAGTTCTCCAAAAAGGACTGGAGCCACTATAACACAGTGCTTCTGAGTCCCATCCCAGAGAGATGGCCCAGAAGGATACCATGGTCGATGGTATAGAAAGCCACTAAGAGGTCCAGCAGAACCAACAGGGACACACTCCCCCTGTCCAATTCCTGGCGTAGGTCATTCACTAAGGTGACCAAAGCTGTCTCTGTCCCATAGCCAGGCCTGAAATGGGTCTAGATAATCCGCTTTCTCCAGGAATCCCTGGAGCTGAAAAGCCACCACACGCTCCAGTACCTTGCTCAGGAATGGGATGTTTGAGACTGGCTGGTAGTTATCCAGTACACTGGGATCCGGGGAGGGCTTCTTCAATAGCAGTCTTATTACTGCCTCCTTTAAGCAAGAAGGAAGCAAGAAATGCTGCAAGGAAGCATTTACCAGTCCACGTACCCAGTTGGCCATTCCTCCTCTGGCTGCTTTTATGAGCCAAGAAGGGTACGGATCCAGCACACATGTGGTGCCATTCACCCCTCCAAGAATCCTGTCTGCATCATCAGGCTGCACCACCTGAAAAGTATCCATTAAAACAGGACAAACAGTTACACCCACCGGGCTCTGTGTCAATTACAGCATCCAAATCAGATCGGATCCAAGCAACTTTATCTGCAAAGTGCCGTGCAAATTCCTCACAGGGAGTTGTAGAGTGGTTAATACTTTGTTCTTTTGGAGGGGCATGTACTAAACCCCTGACCCGTTGAAACAACTCCACTTGGTGACTTTGTGCAGAAGGAATGATAGCAGCAAATAACCTTTTTTTCCCCACTGCAGCCACTGCCACGGAATAGGCCTCCAAATGGGCTCTAGCCCATTTTCCACCATTGTCACTTTAGTCTCCATCTCACTCGTTTCAGCACTGCCAGCTCCCTGGTGAACCAAGGGGCTTGCCTGGCTCTACTTCGTGGGAGAGGACACTTAGGAGCAATTGTTGCCACAGCCCTGGCCATTTCCCCATTCCAGAGATCAGCCAGAGCTTTGACAGGATCGCCTGCCGAGGCAACAGGAAACTCCCCAAGAACCATCAGAAAACCACTTGGATCCATCAGTCTCCTGGGACAGAACATCCTAATAGATCCTCCTTCCCTGCACAGATTAAGAGTTCCAATAAGTCTAAACCTCACTAGGTAGTGATCTGTCCATGACAATGGAACTGCAGAGAGCTTCTCCACACCCAGATCACCATCATCCTGCCCAGCATGAAATAGTGAAAAGTGAAGTTGGAAGGGGACCCTATAAGACTATCACATCCAACTCCTTGCTTGATGCAGGGATACAAATCAAAGGAAATCTGCCAGGTGATTGTCTAAATTTTCTTTGAATGCCTCCAGTGTTGGAGCACTCACCACCTCTTGAGGTAATTGGTTCCACTGTCTTACTGCTTTAACAATTAGGAAGTTCTTTCTGATATTCAACCAAAATCTGGCTTCCTGTAACTTGAGCCCATTGTTGTGTGTCTTGCACTCTGGGATAATCAAGAACAGATCCTGCCCCTCCTCTTTATGACAGCCTTTCAAGTATTTGAAAAGTGTTATCATATCACCCCTTAGTCTTCTTTTCTCAAAACAAAACATATCTAATTCTTTCAGTCTTTCCTCATAGGGCTTGGTTTCAATTTCCCCTGATCACCCTTGTTGCCCCTTTCTGAACTTGTTTCAATTTGTCCGCATCCTTCTTGAGGTGTGGTGCCCAGAACTGGACACAATGTTCAAGGTGAGGCCTAACCAATGCTGAATAGAGGGAGACTAGCATCTTGTAGGATTTGGAAACTATAGTTTCCAAATAGCATTTGCATTTTTTGGAGCCACATCACACTTTTGGCTCATATTCAGCTTGTGATCTACGACAATTCCAAGATCCTTCTTGCTTATAGTATTGCAGTGAGGGCTGGGCCCTTTGTGCATGGCAGGAGAGGAGGCTGAGCATGTTCCATATGCGTTGTCTCCTGGTTTTTGAAAGCTGCCGGAAAGGGGACTGTTGAATGTGCTTGCCAGATCATCAGTTTCTCCTTGTGGAGGGATACATATCCCCCTGCCTGAAGGAGATAGTGATCAGGTCCATCCTGGAAAAGGTGAATCTTCCATCAGATCACCTTAGCAACTATTGGCCCGTCATGAATATTCCTTTCACGGCAAACTGGTCAAGAAGATGGTGGGTGGACAGTTGCAGATGTTCTTGGAGGATACTGATCATCTAGATCCCTTTCAGTTTCAGGCCATTCCATGGGGCTAAGACAGCTCTGGTCGTGCTGCTCAATAATCTTATCTGTGAGGCCATTGGTTTTCCTGCATCTCTCAGCAGCCTTTGATACCACCAACCACGGTGATATAAAATTAATTTTACATCTTTTTCCTTTTTCCTTACAATATATATCCAATATCTTATGCAAACAGGTTAGCATAAAGAAGCCCATTCAACTAGAAATCATCTCTAAAATATATTCCTTTCTTACAAGATAAGTACCCCAGCTCTTTCTCACAAACCTGCTAGAAAACACCCAAGGACGTTACTCCCCCTCTCATAGCTATGAGCCAAGAAGACAGGGAGGAAGAGATAAGCAAAAAGTCCCCAACAATAGGAAACATAAGTTGTAACAGACAGACTGACATTTTTAACATGAGAGATAAAGACTGGAACAGCTTACTGAAACATAACCTTTTGTTCTGAAAATACCAAACATCTATTGTATCCTACTTTGTATCCATGTAATCATGTATATTTCTGATGTTTGTATTAATGTTTCACAACTCACGACAAGGCTGCAAACATACCATCAATATGGTTATGACAGAACAATTTGTGCACAGACTGTTCAAGACAGTTGAGACACTCGATCTTGTAATCTGTACTTGTTATGGGATAAGATCCCTGTAAAGGTATGTTTATTCCTTTACCTTATTGAGAAGAATAATTTGGGCTGCTGCCTCATTCCTCTCCTAGCCTGCACGTTATTTTTCAATAAATCAAACTCTGCAGGTTGATTATCTTGCATGTGATATTTTCTCTCCCTCTTGGGTATTTTGCACGTGGTGGTGATATTTTCTCTCCCTCTCCGTCACCAAAAAGGTGAGAGCTGCCAGATTGTACGATTGTATCTTCCTGGAACAGCTGTTGGGGCTGGGCATCAGAGGCGCAGTGCTGTGTTGACTTCACTCCTTCCTTGAGGGCCAGAACCAGAGGGTTTAGCTGGGGGAGGCTGTTTCTTCCCCATGAGTTTTGCAATGTGGTGTCCTACAGGGGTTCATTATCTCCCCCCCCCACTGTTTCTGTCATTAAAATTTCCTGCTTGTGTCCCTTAGCCTTTGTGACTCCTGTGTAATTCTTTTCAAACAGTCGGAGGCAAGAGAGCCACGGGACGGGAGGAGAAAGTCTTGATCAAAAATCTCTCCCTGATGGTAACATCCTCTAGCAGTAGCACTTTTCCGCAGTTAAAGACTTCCTCCTTCCCTCCCCAGCTCCCATAGCTTCCACTTGATGGATGGAATTGCATGGGAGTCAGAAAAGCCACAGGACCAAATTAGGAAATTTTAATGACTAAAATCACTTTCTGCTAGTGGTATCACCATCTTTCCATAGACATATGGCTTTGCAACAAGGCTTTAGCCACTGTTTATTGTCAGGATCCTATATCAGAAAATCAGAAATTTGTAAAACTAGAAAGGACCCCAAGGATCACTGGGTTGAACTCCCTGCAGCACAGGATTTTCACAGCTAAAGCATCCCTGATTTCTCACTGTGCTCATTTAAAAAAAAAAATAGAAGACTATAGGGGTATTTGGAAAGAGGATTAACAGGTGGGACCTGCCATAAAACAATGGCATTGTGAAGTTACCCTAATCGGTGTTCCTGCAAATCATGGCATCTTCCATTCCCTTTGCCCAACTGACCCTAAGCAGTCAGTCAGCTGTCTGTGCCCAGAAAGCTCTATCTTCATTGGGCTCCTCCTAGAGAAAAAGGTTTGTCTTGTTTTCTTTTGATCAGAAACGTTTGGGATTCCCTTGAACTCACTGATATCTGTCTATGGTGTGTGGCTGGCACCACTTTGGTCGCAGGAAGGATGGGATTCAGGGAATGAGTCTGCCATTAGTTGAAAAGATTGACAAGGATGGGGCTGATAACACTACAAAAGAGAACATCACTTTCTTTTAAGTGCTTTTCTTGAGGAAGTTAATTACAAGATTTAAAGCAGATGGCATGCAACACCTGTGCGCATTCAGTGCATGCCTTGGAAGGATAATGGGGCTTGTTGGAAAGATGAAAGGCTCTGAGAAGCATATGTGGGGGTCCTGTAGCCATGAATTCCAGGAAAAAAGAATACAGCAGATTTGAAAGATCACAGGCTGTGATAACGTCCTTGTTGTCCAAAATAGCACTATATATTAAAAGGCAAAGCATTATTTGTTGCCGTAGAGATTTAATGAACTAGATCCAGAGGTTTTAAAAGTTAATTTTCCCCCCCACAGCTTGGGAGTTCTGTCTGAAAAAGGAATGCTTACAAGTTCTGCCTAGATGTAATTGTGACGACCCCAGACCTACTGGGATATATCACCCTTTAATTATGCTGCCACCAACCATTCCCTATAAGGAGTCACACAGACCAGGAATGGATTTTTAACCAACAAAAGAACAAGGTTTATTTAAATAACAAACAGGGTAAATAAAAAGATCAGGTAAATAAGATACTGTAACGTGGCGTAGTCTCAATCATATACATATAACAGTTTGGTTCCCACAGAACCCTTTAAAGTAAAGCACAGACCCTGAACCTATCAGTTCTGGCTAGCTATAAAGAAACCTGAACCTATCAGGTATGTACAAACTGACACACAGTTGTACTCAGTCTGACACACAGACTCCCACTCCTGCTTCTCCACACAAGCTCCAAATATATATACAGTACAGCTCCTCCCCCTGATGTCCCGCCTTCCACTCCCCATAGGATGGAACTTTCCCTCCAAACCCATGACAGACAGGTACCATCAGTGCTGTATGTAACACCTCCCCTCTTTATAAGTTGTTTTGCAGGGGAAAAGCTAAAGTGCTTTTCTCCAAAAAAACAACCAGGATTAAAACACATCACAGTTAAACATTATAACACAATCCCATACTTACTCATACTTACACTCTAGGTTAAACATATCATTTATGCATTTAAACATTAATATTTACAATACATTAAGTTACCTTTATTAATACAAACCAAGCATGTTTAATAAACAAGTACATTTAACTTTTGGTCACCAAAATATACATAGTCCATGGTTTCTTCGCCGTCTTCACTCTTCGGGTCTTCTTGACAAGGCGTCAGCAACACAGTTCATTGACCCTCTGACCACCTTCACTTCAAAGTCATAATCTTGCAGGTTTAAAGCCCACCTCATAAGTTTACTATTATGGGTTTTCATTGTCTTTAACCACTGCAGTGGTGAGTGGTCAGTGCACAGAACAAAATGTCTTCCCCAGATGTAAGGTTTGGCCTTCTGAATCGCATATACTATGGCCAGGCACTCCTTTTCCACGGTTGCCAAATGTCTCTCACCTTTCTGGAGTTTCCTACTCAGGTAGGACACTGGATGCTGGTCACCATTTTCATCCTCCTGGCAAAGAACTGCTCCTACCCCGCTGTTAGACGCATCGGTGTAGATGATGAACTCCCGGTCGAAGTCGGGAGCACGCAGCACTGGATAATGGATGAGCGCCTCCTTCAACCTCCGGAATGCCTCCTCACAGTCGCTGGTCCACTGGATGCGGTCATCAGTCCTCTTCCGCATCAGATCGGTCAGCGGAGTCGCTGTCTCGCTAAACCTCGGGATGAACTTTCTGTAGTAGCCCACCAACCCAAGAAATGACTTGACTTTTCTCTTGGTGTTGGGTCTGGGCCAATCACGAACGGCTTCTATCTTGGCCTCTAGGGGTTCGATCACTCCTCCCCCTACTATGTGACCCAAGTATTTTATTTCTGGGCTACCCAGCTGCAGTTTGTTCTCTTTGCAGGGCCTAGGCCAAAGCACTTCCTCCCCTGGGTTAAAGTGCCTCTCCCTGGCTTTCTGCTCATACCAGGTTTTTTGTCTGACCTTCTGAGCTTGCAGGTTTTCTGCTGCTAGCTCTAGGTTTCTCTTCAGGTCAATCATTAAAGTGTCTATATACGTCCCAACATCTTGTGGGTCATCCTGGGTGATCTGCTCCCAATTTTGTTTGATTAAATCAAGTGGACCTTTCACTTTTCTCCCAAACAAAAGTTCAAACGGACTGAACCCGGTACTGGCTTGTGGCACTGATCGATAAGCAAACAAAAGGGATTGCAACTTCTGGTCCCAATTGTTTGGATTCTCTGCCAAGTAAGCCCTAATCATGCGCATCAGAGTCCCATTGAACCTCTCCGTTAACCCATTACTTTCAGGGTGATAGGCAGTGGTTTCCTTGTGTTTAATTCCACAGATTTGTCATAACCGTTTCATGAGCTTCGATGTAAACGATGCGCCCAAATCTGTGATTATTTCTGAGGCAAATCCCATCCTGGACATATACCCCACCAAGGCATCTGCCACTGTGTTAGTTTCGATGTTAGTCAAGGGTATGGCTTCAGGGTACCTCGTGGCATGGTCCACAATGGTGAGAATGAACCTGTTCCCCCTCTTTGTGGCCTTGGGCAAAGGTCCCACAATATCCACTCCTATACATTTGAACGGGGTGTCAATCACAGGCAAAGGGCACAACTTCGCTTTGGTCCTGTCACGGTTATTCCCCTGCCTCTGACACACATCACATTGTTTACAGAACTCCTTGATCTGCTTCCCTATTTCAGGCCAGTAAAAATTCTGTGTGATTCTCTGCTGTGTTTTGTTCACCCCTAAGTGCGCAGCAAACATGTCAGAGTGCCCCCTTTGTAAGATCATGGGGCGATACTTTTCAGGTACCACTAGCTGACTTCTGATCCCATCTCCCCCTTTTGAGATATTCATCAGGGTCTCTCTATATAAAATTCCCTTTTTCTCACGAAATCTCGCTGTGGTTTCAGGTGTTAGCTGGGTGTCTGTCACCTTTTCAAAACACTTTTGGAGAGTGGCGTCTGCTTTTTGCTCTTGGCCAAATTTGCTGTCTGTGGTTAAGGTTTCTACCACAGCTTCGGAACTACCCTCATCTGCTTCCGCCTCGGGCCCTTCAGTACCCCCCTGAACTGTCCCCTGGTAGCTTGTGAACGTGTAATCACTAGCACCCGTTTCACATGTTCAGCCAGGTCATTTCCCACGAGCATGGCTGCTGGCAGAGTCGATGAAATCGCTAGCCGCCAAACTCCCCTCCAGCCTTGAAAGCTCACAGGTACCTCAGCTACTGGCAGTGAGATCACCTGTCCCTCAATCCCTGCCACCTTCAAGCTCTCATTTGGGATTATATACTCCCTAGGAATAATATCTGGATGGCACAGGGTCACCTGGGAACAAGTATCCCTTAGCCCCCTATACTGATGGTCAAGTATTCCTACGTCCACCCCTGCGGTCTCAAACAACTGCGAATCTGTCCTAAGTAGTAAGCAGCGCTTGACCTCCACAAGAGGACCATTTTCCCCAGCCTGATCAGCAGATGTAACTGTTCCAGATTGAGTAGCCATGGTAACAGGCTCCCTCAATGGCAAGGAGCTTTGCTGTGTCTGGACACAGAACACAGCTTTTGGCTTGGTTCCACTCAAATCATGAGGCAAATTTCCCTTTAGCTGCTTTAATTTCTCACACTCTGAGATTAGATGGCCCTTTCCTTGACAGAAATAACATTTTCTGCTGTACTTGGAGTCTTTCTCATCTGGTTTTGGTTTTCCCTCCAAAATCGGAGGTCTTTGTGGTTTCATGTCTGAGGGCTTCCCTTCAACATGGGCCCCTCCCCCTTGCTGGTTTTTCCCTGGTCCCTGAGAGTACTTGCTGTAGGTTTCTTTGGGTTTACCTACAGATTTCCCCTCAGCACCTAAGGGCTTTCTTATTTGGTAAATAAAATCTGCGATCTCTGCCGCCTCTGTCACAGATTTCGGTTTCCTTTCCCTCACCTGGAACTTCAGTTCCCCATGCAGGACTGAATAAAACTGTTCCAGCGCTATCAGGTCTTTGAGCTGCTGGAAGGTCTCTGTCCCCTCCTGAGACAGCCATTTCTCTAGCAGCCTCACCAGTTGGGCCCCCACTTGGGTAAAAGTCTGCTCTGGTTTCTTTGTGAGTGACCTGAATCTTTGCCTCAGCTGTTCCGCATTTATCCCATGTCTGGCAAACACAATTTTTTTAAACTCAGCGAAGTCTTTCAACAGTTCCACTGGCATCTCTGCATAGACTTCTGCCAGGCTGCCACTGATTAAAGATCGCATAATGGTCATCTTCTCAGTTTCCCTTACTGAGAAGTCCACAAACGCTCTTTCCACGAGGGAAAAGAACACCTCAGGGCAATCTCCCTTGTTGTACACAGGGAATTTCTTCAGGTCAGTTTTAGACAATTGGCCCACCTCAGAATCCCTATTGTTATTATTGTTCTGGTTCATCATTTCCAATTTTCTTAACTCAAACGCCATCCTTTCTTTTTCCAGAGCAATTTTCTCTCTCTCTAATTCGAATTGTCTCTGTTTCTCCCTTTCCCTTTGCTCCATCTCCCTCACCCTCAGTTCATGCTGTTGGGCTAGGAGCATTTTTCTGAGTTCTGGGTTCTGTTCTCCCGTGCTCTCATCCTGCACTGAGCCAAATTCCTCCTCAGAACCTTGGTCTACCTGTGGTTCTCTTACTTCACCCATTTCTGCCATTTGGCTTCGAGTCAAGGGCATAATCCCCCCCCAGAACAGGCTGCCTTCAAAAGTCAAGCCTCAAAATAAAGCGACGACTTTTTTCCTTTTGCCTCAGAAACAGCCTTCTATAGATTGCTGCTGTTCCTTCAGCACTAACTTGCAACTGTTGCCAGGCAGAATCCACCCCCTCTGCTAGGCCTCTCAGCAGACAGGCTAGATCACTGTTACTTCACACAGCTTTGCCTCAGCCCTTTCCCGCCAAAACGGGTTGCCTCAGAGCTCCCTAATCTAGTCCCCAATCTGAGTGTGCACGTTCTTCCACTAGCGCACCTCCCCGTGAGGTAAGCCTAGAAGATTACCTACGCGCCCTCAGATTGTCCCTGACTAGACCCCCCTTGCTCTGGGCACACTTGCCAAGGCTTTGCTGGACCACTGGACAACTGGATCAGTCGTATCCCACACGCTGGACACCAATCAATGTGACGACCCCAGACCTACTGGGATATATCACCCTTTAATTATGCTGCCACCAACCATTCCCTATAAGGAGTCACACAGACCAGGAATGGATTTTTAACCAACAAAAGAACAAGGTTTATTTAAATAACAAACAGGGTAAATAAAAAGATCAGGTAAATAAGATACTGTAACGTGGCGTAGTCTCAATCATATACATATAACAGTTTGGTTCCCACAGAACCCTTTAAAGTAAAGCACAGACCCTGAACCTATCAGTTCTGGCTAGCTATAAAGAAACCTGAACCTATCAGGTATGTACAAACTGACACACAGTTGTACTCAGTCTGACACACAGACTCCCACTCCTGCTTCTCCACACAAGCTCCAAATATATATACAGTACAGCTCCTCCCCCTGATGTCCCGCCTTCCACTCCCCATAGGATGGAACTTTCCCTCCAAACCCATGACAGACAGGTACCATCAGTGCTGTATGTAACAGTAATGAATTTAAAGTTATAGAAGATTTAACTCAGCATTAGGGGAGATGTCTTGACAGTTTTGCTGCTCTAGTCTATGAGAACAAATGAAAACCAAAATCCACAAATGGGGAATTTGGACAGAAAATCAGTCCCAAGATTGATCAGTCTTGATCTATGGCCACAGTGGGGAACAAACTCTGTGAGTTATTGTCTGACTGTGTGCAAGCAGAACAGTTATTGTAGTCTTGAAGGCTTTCACGGCCAGGATCCAATGGTCCTTGTAGGTTTTTTGGGCTGTTTGGTCATGTTCAGGAGTTTTTCTTTCCTCACGTTTCACCAGTCTCTGTGGCCGGCATCTTCAGAGGACAGGAGTCAGAACAGAGCACAGACAAGAGTTCTAACTCCAATCCTCTGAAGATGTCAGCCACAGAGACTGGCGAAACGTTACGAAGAAAAACCTCCAGAACACGGCCAAACAGCCCGAAAAACCTACAACCATCAGAACAGTTATTCCTCCTCTGTTTGATTATTAAATTATTATTTTGCTCCTTTGCTTTTTCCAAAGTCAAAAATGGCTGCCAAAATGGATTGTCCAAATTAGACAGAAGATACAGCAAGATGCTACAGATGTATGGAGACGTCTGTAGTACTTCTGGGCTCTATGCTCCTGCTGTCCTGGGAGAGGGCCAAAAGCTATTGCAGATGGACTCAAGGGATAGCTGGAGATGCCAGCCTCCAACAGAATCTGAAGAGCTTCCTGATCCATGTCAGCTGCTGTTTCCAGGAAGGAGAGTCTATTTTTTTCCAGGCTCTGATTGACACACACACTTGTCTAGGAGGTTGCCCTGTGTATTATATAGAGAAGGGGCTTTTGAACCCACTACTCTAGACTTCTAGTCCAAAACTCTACCCACTACAATGCACTGGCCTTCATTTTTATCCTATTCAATTTCTATTAACCTTCCTCTCCTTTAAGGGGAAAGAAGTCTTTTGGGGACAACTACAAAGAGCTGCATAAACCCATCCTCCCCAAAAACCTGAAAGCAGATGATAGGACTTCCTGATTGGTACCAGTTGGGTGTTAAAATGCAAAGAGAAGTTGTTCCGCTTCTTTGAAAGAAAAGTCCTAGAGGTCTCCTCCTTTTTCCCCCAGCAAAGGTATTTTTGGATGGGTGAGATATGGGAGATACAGTGGGCCACAAAAATGACATTTGGAGTCTCCTGTGACATACAGACTGCATTATTCTCAATCCAGTCGACTTGGTGTTCAGGGCAACCATTATGAGTTGACTGAGCCATGCTTTTCTGCACCTGGTAGCTCACTAGAAAGGCAACAATGGTGGGACTGGTCCCCTTCTGCAACAAACAAATTCACAGGATGCAGGGTTTACAGCTCTTGTTTGTACAGGCTACTCTGTAGATAATTATACATAGGAAGAATGAAGCCTCTTTTTTATTTTTGATGTTCCACGGGAGAAATAAACCTTGACTTAATAATCTGTTTTATGCCATTCTGTTGTAAAATGATATTCTAGTCATAGCGCAATGCACTGTTCTTCATTTCTATGTCAGCTTACTGTAATTATGTTTTTTTCACATTAGAATATTTAGACATTTTGCAAACTATGGCTAGAATCATGTTGCTTAGCTAATAAGTTGCTAAGGAAGATTAGGTAAATTGCTAATAAGAGTAGGTTAGTCAAAACCACTGATTCAAATGGATTTACTCTAGTTGCAATTTACTGTACTAAAAGCAACAGAATTTCAGTCAAGGGACCATTTTATCACATTTCTTCTGTAAGCATACTCATGGACGCTAGCCAATTAGAATTGCACATGGATAGAAACGAGATAGTTTTTCTTGTCCCCATTTGTCTCAGCCCATGACCAAAATGTGAAATATTCTGTGGTCCTCAATTAAAACATATTATTGCTTCACTTTCATGATTAAGAATACAGCCCCATGTGCCTTATCAATAGATTGCTTATAATCTAACAACCTATTTCTGTATAGGTTCTTTGTGCTGCAACTTGACCATGGGCAGTGTTCAGAACAGTTCCTTTCTTCGTTTTTATTGATCCCATTTAAATAGTAGAAAAAGTGTGAAAGATTTCAAAGTCACCAGTCTCTTCATCCAACAACCTGTGTAGCCAGATCTCCTTGTCTGGCAGGGATGGAATCATAAATAGGGTGGTGTGACTGGGTCCTTGACCTAGGGTGCTGAAATTAAGAGGGTACAAAAATGTGTTGCTAGAAGGATGCAAACCCACTTTCCTGCTTGAAGGAAGTAAACCCCGAAGTGAATATGCCACCTTTAGCTGCTGGTCTTCAGGTAGAAGAAAGCAAACCAACATCATAATAGCTGAGAACTAATATGGTGTTTACATGACCCAATAATATGGAAACAAAGCACCAATGTCACGTCTGCTACCTACAGCTCAGGGTGAAGGAGCCACATTTCTAAGGGAGGCATTTTAAGGGAGGGACAGGACACCAGCTCCTCCTCCCATTCAATAGTTGGAGAAGATCTGAGGACCAAACCTAGGGGATGGGAATCTTGCTTTTTCTCCTCCTCTGTGTGTCATCTTACATGATGGGAATGTAAAGTCCAGATTAACAGGAAATTTAATTATGAACACCAAGAATTTGGGCTTCAGGCCGCACCACGGTACAGAAACGGCATTGGTCGCCCTGTACGATGACCTGTTGAGGGAGGCTGACGGGGTAAAATATTTCTGTTGGTCCTTCTTGACTTCTCAGCGGTTTTTGATACCGTCGACCACGGTATCCTCTTGGGGAGGCTCTCCAGGTTGGGAATTGGTTTCTTCCTCGGGGACCATCCTCAGAGAGTACAGCTTGGGGAGAGTTTATCGCCCCCATGGACCCTCAATTGTGGAGTTCTGCAGGGCTTGATTATCTCCCAATTGCTGTTTAATATCTGTATGAGGCCGCTGGGTGGGGTCATCAGGTGGTGTGGGGCTTCGTGCCATCAATATGCTGATGACACCCAGCTCTACATCTCCTTTCCACCAAATGCAGGTGATGCCGTTCTGTCCCTCCAGCACTGCCTGGGGACTGTACTGCAATGGATGCAGGAAAATGGGCTGAGGCTGAACCCAGACAAGACGGAGGTCCTGAGGGTGGGTGCCCCCATTGTTGGCGGTTTGGGTGATTCTCTCTCATTTTTGGGGGGGTGACCCTTACCGCAAAGAGTGGGGTTTGCAGCTTGGGGATCCATCTGGACCCGGCGCTCACCATGGAGACTCAGGTGGCGTCGGTGGTCCGTACTGCCTTTTTCCATCTCTGGCGGATAGCCCGGCTGCGACCCTATCTCAACATGGGGGCACTCACTACCTTGGTACATGTGCTCGTAATCTCAAGATTAGACCACTGTAATGCGCTCCACATGGGGCTACCTTTGAGATTGATGCAGAAACTCCAAGTGGTGCAGAATGCGGTAGCCAGACTCCTTAATGGAGCGAGAAAATACCATCATATTTCTCCTATTCTGGCCGCATTGCACTGGCTACCCATTCGGTTCCGCATTGACATTAAAGTCCTAATGCTTACGTATAAAGCCCTAAATGGTTTAGGGCCTCGATATCTGGTGGAAAGCCTACTCCCACCAAGATCTACCTGTACCACTCCAGCGAGTCAGGAGGTGAGGCTGAGGAGCTTGACGTCGAGGGAGACCTGGAAGGAAAAAACAAGAAACCGGGCCTTCTCAGTGGTAGCTCCTTGCCTCTGGAACAATCTGCCTCTGGAGATTCGTGCGGCCCCTTCGCTGGTATTTTAAAAAATAAATTAAAAACATGGATGTTCAGGCAGGCCTTCCCTCCAGCTAATATCTGATTCTCTTCTTTCTTTTTTGTTTATTTTTATTTTTTCTTCTCCATCTTGAAGAACTGGTCCATTTGATGTAATAATTTCTTTTGTTATATTGTTGCTTTATGTGTGTATAAGCCACCTAGAGTGGCTGCAAGACCAGATAGGCGGGATATAAGTAGAATAAATAAAATAAAATAAATAAAAAAGTAGAATAAATAAATAAAAGTCTTTCTTTCTTATTTATTTACTTGCTTACTTGCTTTCCTCCCTCCCTCCCTTCTTTCTTTCTTTCTTTTGGAGGAACTGACACAAGATATGCAGGTTGTGAAGGGAACAGCTGTGATATGGGATTTCTCATCGATGTCTGTTAATAGTTTGTCTGTTACACCTAGTTTAAATGTTCAGCCAGAAATGTTATTTGAAAGATTTGTGGATGCTGAAGAGGTGATGGTTAAGTGCCACATACAAAAGAAAAATAACGTCCTCTGTCTATTGGTCAATGTGTATGAGTTTTTGTAAGCTTGCATGCTGCATTTTTAGGGAGATGTTTCTGGGCTGGGGTGCCTGTCAATCTATCCAGCAGTCACCAATCATTCCTTCCCCTCCTCTGCATTCACAGAGAGACCCGCCTTTCAGCTTTTTTCCTCTCTAGAGTCTGTTGAGGTCTTTTGCTGAAAGCAGCTGTATTTATCAGTTTGCTGTTTGTTCTGTTCACAACTGTAAGTAAGGAAAGTTTTTTATATTCTTTCTACTACTATGTCTCAGGTTGAGATACTGAGACCTTAAGTGTCAGTTAATGAGAAAAGGGTTGGATTACTCATGGGAACTTGATGCTATTCTGATCTGCACTTGTGGTGCACAGCAGGAGGAATTTAATCACAAACTCAAAACTCTACAAGATAATGTATGGTGGTTTTTGTCCTTCCATTCTTCCAGTTTTAATCTTGAAGACATTGTATGGCCACAATAAACCATTTATTTTGATGAGACAAATTTCTAATTTAACAAAACATATCTACAAAATTCAAAGATTGCTCCTGTGCATAATTAATATATATCATTGTACTCCACTAGAAAGAAACCACAATGGGATTTAGCTGGAACTTATGTTTAAGAGATGTATCAAGTATATCATCACCAACAATTAGCAGAACTACTCAGACTTTTTATGAAAATATATTGTGGTGCCCAGTAGACATGGAACACAATTTTGATACTGAATAAGTGACAGCATTAGATACAGAGCTATAGAGGTGTAGAAGCCAAAGCCACCCATTGGTTAGATGAAATAAGACTGTTCATTCCATGCTTGTCTCCAATGTATATATATCATACTTATTAGATAGCATTAAATGGTTATAAATAATAACATAAAAAGCAGAATTCAAGTTTTAATGACAGTTTTAATGACAGCAAATAGCCCTTCAGTCTTAGCTCCTTTACAGTTTCTACTTTTAACTTTATTCAATGCATTCATTTTATGTATACCTAGCACTTCTTTCCCCAAAAGGGATTCATTGATGCCTTGTTGTTAAAGCATTAATGATTTCTTTTAATTTAAATTTTAATTAAACAGAACAAAGCCACAGCAAAAACACAATCAAAACCCCATTTCTTATAATCCAAGAAGTATTACATTTATTAACAAAACAGTGTGAACATCAGTTGAAAATGTCACTCTGTAAACAAATGTGGGAACTCAGAGGTTGATAGACTGAAGAACTTTTGTTATATTTAACAAAACAGTCCTGTACAGAATAAAATTGAAGGAGGGTAATGATGAAGATTTTTCAGCAAAAAGCATATTTCGCTTACATTAGGTCTCCTCTCAGTATGTTCCCATTATAACTTACCATGTAGCCCCTGCATGTTTCACTAAATGCGGAGCTCACACCATGTTTCCCAGCATGTACTTTACCACACTGCCACCTGTTGATCTCTTTACCCACTATGTGTCTTATGAAAGACTGAGGTTCCTTTCAGTACTTAATTTGAAATAAAAATAGGTTTATTGGTTACAAGTTGTTTTAGGAATAGTTCTTAAGCACATTCTTAAAGTTACACAAATTGTTCAGTATTTTCATTTAACCTCTTCTATCTTAACTAATGCAGATAATCCTCTGACTATTCAATCTTTAAAATTCCTCTCTGCCTCAAAATCCAAACGTACCTTTCTCTTCAAACCTTTCTGTCTCTTTCTCTCTCAGAACTCTATCTACCCTCTGCTACAGCCCCCCTTTTTATCTAGCTCAATCCTCCTCCCAACAGCTCCCTATTGGTTCATGTAAAAGTAGTAAGAATACCTAGCCTTCATCAAAATCACTTTTGACATGTGCCCCACCCCTGCAAGGTGGGGACAAAGGGTCAAGAATCAACCCAGGGCCCTCCTCCTGGGTAGGCAGGTCTTCAAGATGATGTAGGGGCCTGGTGAGGCCACTGTGGGCCTATAGGAGGGGTTCATAGACACCGGGGTCCCCCGTGACCAGTGCACGGCCTCAGGATTGGCCCCAAAGTGACGTGTCACCCCTATTATCCTATAGGCCAATGGGGAGAGGTTGGAGGGTTTGGCTAGAAAAGGGGCAGCCGTAGGCCTCCTGTGTCTGAAATTCCACAGCAGTTGCTGAAACGCCACAGCAGGGATTTCGGGGGCCTTCTGCACATGCTTGGTTAAAGAGTGGGAAACATTATGACCCAACTGATAGGAGCATTGCCTGATGCAGAAATGTTTTCCAATATGATTCAAGAAGTGGACCATTTCTCTTGTGTAAAGGATCATCAAATCCAAACAGGTTGGGATATCTTGACTTACAACAGCAGTCAAAAAGAGGGAAAATGAAAAGGGCATTACCCAGCCAACAATTTGGGGGAAAAGGGGGGGGGGAACAAATCACAGAAAAACTACTAGTGCAAAATATCTATGAAATTGTTAACCAGGGCTAAAAAACTGCTTTCACATAGGAAAAGGCAAACCGTACCTCTATCTTCTAGTCCCACACAAGAACCCCAGAGTCCTCAGGGTCTAAAGGGTCCTTCTGGTCTTGATGACCAGGGTTCTCAAGACCCTTCACAATGCACAGAAGACCTGAATTATGAAAATAATTCAGGGTTTGATATGGACTCCCCACAGGTGTATGCAGAAGTGATAAACACGTGGGAACGGGCACATGGGTGATACAGAGCACGACATATTGTACAGGAAATCTGATTTGTTAGTTTAGAACATATATGGTCATATACCCAAGCTATCGCTGCATTGCACAGTGCGATACAGCAGGTTTTTAATGATGTTAACCAAAGCCTTGAGACTGGGGATTTTGTACAGTTGAAATTCGAAGGGGCCAATTTAAGGGATCCTTTGTTTTCAGTGATGAAGGTTAAAGGGGGGGCTGGATGCGGAGGAATTCCTCTCACAGCTGGCCAATCTGTTACAGAGCACCATGGAGCTGTGTCTTGAGGGCACATTGTGCCTGATTGTAACCATTGTGAAACCTCCCCATGGGGCCAGATGGCCTTCAAGAACCTTACATTCTATACCTTATAGTGAAATCATAAATAAGAAAAGGAAATGTCTAGTAGATTTCAGCAGTGTGAACCATAAACTTTGCTTTGACATAGGTCTGTTAGCCATGATGGCTGAAAAGGTCCCAACAGATACTGAGCTGACAAAATCAGCCCTAGAGTTGTATCGAGCTGTCAAATGGCCTGTAGACAAAGAGGTTTCTATGGCAGATATTCCTCTTTTTGATAATCACTTAAAGATAAACAAACAAGCAGCCGACTATGGGGACAAAGGCTGGGGTTTATTTAAATCACAAGACCTATGGTATCCACAAGCATATACAGTGGTGCCCCGCTTGACAACAATAATGCGTTCCAGCAAAATCGCTGTACAGCGAAATTGTCGTCAAGTGGAAAAAAACCCATTGAAATACATTGAAAACTGGTCAATGTGTTCCAGTGGGGGAAATACCTGCTTGCCCAGCGAAGATCCTCCATAGGGGATGCCATTTTGCATCGCTGTCTTCCAGAAATAGGTCCAGAAAACAGCAGGGAGCCATTTTGAGAACCGCCGATCAGCTGTTTTAAAATCACCATTAAGCGAAAAATTGGTTCCTGAAGCAGTGAACCAATCATCATAAAGTGAAAATCCCATTGGAATCATCATTTTGTGATCGTTATAGCGATTGCAAAAAACTCATCATCAAGCGATTTCACCGTCAAGCGGGGTAATTGTCAAGCGGGGCACCACTGAACAGTATTTCTCCATGATAATCATTATTTTTTAAAAACATTTTATTAGTTTTTCACTCTATCTACATTTGATTTGTGCTTTTCAAACATTGTGTTACATGATTTGCTTACAATTATTTGATTTTTACACCTCAATGTCTTCCCAGCTGTCCCCCCAAATTCCAGACATCTTTCAAACATTCAAACAATTCATGTATGTATTTTAGTATATAATATGGCTACTATCATAATATTACTGTCATAGTGTACAATATTCTCAAGATTTCCTAATAGCATTCTTAATAAAAGTAATTCTGGATCCATGCCCAACCTTATATCTAGTTTAATTTACCTAAAATGAAAATCCACCATATTACATCTTTACCCTGGTCAGAGCTCCCTTATTTCAATTTAATTCTCCTTTTTAATATAAAGGATATGCTTCTTTACAATTCCCGAAGTTAAATATATACATGTTTTTCAACATTAAGGTCCCCTTCCTATTTTTCCCTTTTTCATATTTCTAAGTAACTCCCTCTCTTATTTCTCTTTTTTCACTTTTTGTTTCTGTCTCTCTAAGCATTCTGCCATCTTTCATGCCCCCTGAAACCATTTTGTGCATCTTTATGCACTTGGTCTATCTTCAATAGATCTCCCAGGCTTTTTAAAATTAATTTTGCTGATTTTCTCCCCTTGTCTTCCCTTAATATTCTCCTCGGATCCAAGATTGAAGTTGTTTCTTTTAGGTTTTTCCCCATTAATTTCCTCCAGCTCCTCTTTTGATTGGCATACATCATCTGGCACACTCTCATTTCCTTCTTCGTTATTCTCTGTCTCTTGTTGACTATAATTCTTCGAATGTTCTTTGAATAATTTTTCTTCTTGGTAGTGGGATCTCACTATTTCTAGTATTGTTTGAAGGGTAGATTTTGTTTCATCCCAAAATTGTCCTTGTTGTGCCATTCTGTTCCAGCTGCCCAAGAGCTTAAGCCAAGATTCGAAGCCCCCAAGTCTCACAGTCCAGTTCAATGATTGTATCTGTGTCCTAATTGATCCCTGGCAAATTGATGCCAGCTAAACAGATATTCCAAGTCTCCCAAGTCAGTTCAAAGAGTCTGCTTTGGCTAAATAGGCCTGAACCAAAATTTAAACCCCCAGAGTACCAAGGTACAATGCAATGGTTGTATCCACGGCCTGATGGCCTAATTCCCACAGGTTTATGCCAGCTAGTCAGACACAAACACTTCCAGCAGTTTCCGAGGATTTACTTTGGCCAAATAGGCCTGAACCAAGGTTCAAAACCCCCAAATATCACAGTCCAATTCAGAGTCTGTATCCATGTAGGTAGCCTAGTTCCCGCATTTCTGCATCAGCAAAAAAATGAAATTCCCAGTCCCTGGAGGTGGTTCCAAAAAGTTCATTTTGGCCCAATATGCTAATTCCCAAAGTACAGTTTAAAAAGATCCACTTTAGGGTTAATTTGTCTATGTTCCAGCCAGGCATGAAAAAATCAAAAAGAAATTAAAAAATAGGTTTCCAAACTTTAAACAGCAGTAGAGTACTCAAGGTCACTGTTCTGGGCATTATGCCAAAAACCGTTAAGTAGTCAAAACATAAGATAAGTCCAGACTTAACTAGTAATAACTTACAAGAAAAGTTTGTTAAGATTTATAACGCCAAATTACAGTGGGGTCTCTACTTAAGAACGTCCCTACTTAAGAACAATCCAACTTAAGAACAGCTCCATTTGCTAAATTTTGTTTCTACTTGAGAACAGAAATCCAAGATAAGAACAGGAAAAAAAACCCTTTCCTGCTCTTTTTTTAACCTTAGGTCATCTTAGGTTAAAAAAAATTCTCCCCCTAGTGGTAGAGTACATACTAACCAGCTTTGCATTAGTTCCTATGGGAACTAATGCTTCAATGTACGAACGCACCTCTACATAACAAAAAAACAGCCAGAACGGATTAATTGGTTTTCAGTCCATTCCTATGGGAAATTTTGCTTCAACTTAAGAACGTTTCAACTTAAGAACACCATTCCAAAACGGATTAAGTTCTTAAGTAGAGGTTCCACTGTAGTTTCTATGGACGGAAAAGAGCAGATACGGATTAAATGGTTTTCAATGCATTCCTATGGGAAATGCAGATTCAACATAAGAACTTTTCAACTTGAGAACCACCTTCCAATACGGATTAAGTTCTTAAGTAGAGACCCCACTGTATAATATTCTTAAAGTATATTTTAAATGTATTTAAATGAGTAGTTAATGTCCCATAAATCTTTAAATTATTTTCTTTGCATCAACTATCTCTCTCTCCAGATTTTCTGCTGCTCTATGATTGATGAGATTGATAGAAGGTTCTTTTTTCTGTATATAGGAATTGTCTTCTCCAGGGGTAATCATAAGCAATTAGTTGTAAAAATATATCTCACCCGATAGTAACACTGATGTTGAATATCTGATTGTTGCTTCTCTTATTGCCAGATGCCAACGACTTACAAGCTTCTTAGCTGCTTGTTTCTGCCCATTGGCTGATTAGGGAGTTTCCTGGATCAAACGGGGATGACCACCGTCCCCCCATGATCAACAGGCTACCCCCCCAGTTCACCACCTCTTCGGGGTGGTTTCGACACCCTAGGGTCTCCCAAACAGGTCAGAATTCAGCCCAGGGACCAGAGCTCTGTCCTCCTGCTGCTGTCTCATCGCGGCGTCAAGCCAGTTTCTCCATGATAATCATTATTATGGGGTCCTCAATGTAAAGCCCTTTTTGGTGCTAGAATTACTGTCTGTTTTGCCACAAATTGTACAACCACAGTCATGACTGTTTATTTTCCTGCAGGCTCTGCTTAAGAAAGGACTGTTCTTCTAACGTAGATAGAATAGGCAGGTGCACACATTGCCAAATGACCTGCAGGTCAATAGAGTGTTTAACATTACATATAAAATTAGCTACAGAGAACAAGGTCCCCTGCAGGCTCAGGAAATTTTGTGACGAGTGTAAACATTTTCAAAATGAAGAGCATTTCACTAAAGACTGCAGAGACTTGTGGCACAGTGGTTAAACTGCTGTACTGCAACTAAAACTGTGCTCATGACCCAGGGTTCAATCCCAGGTAGCTGGCTCAAGGCTGACTCAGCTTCCTATCCTTCCAAGGTCAGTAAAATGAGTACCCAGCTCACTGGAGGGGGCAATGTGTAGCTTGCATAATTAACTTGTAAACCGCCCAGAGAGTGCTTGAAGCGTTATGGGGCGGTATATAAACAGCAATAAAACTGTGGTGGTGTGCAGTGTAATGTCTGTTGGGGCGTATGAAACAAGATAAGAAGCATCTCTGTTTCATACAGCCGATTAAAGAGCCAGAGATCTCAACTCATTATATATTTTTGACATAGAAGCCCATCAAGTGACAGGAATACATGTTCCCAATTACTGTTTTGCAAAAGCATTTGCTGGGGAAACTTTAGACTGCCTTAAAGAAGAAGCTTCTGTAGAAACTGGAGCTGCTGGTGGTGTACAGGCTTCCAGGGGTCAGAATTCTGATGATGATGATGAGGGAGAAGCTTGTGATATTGATTCAAACTGTGAGGTTGAGGCTTCAGGCTCTTGTGAGGTGGAGAAAGGATCTGGGGGCACCAAGAAAAACCCTTATGGGAAAACCTGGGAGTTTAAGGGTGAGTCTTGCATAGCAGAGTTCATTCGGACTTTCACAAAAGGGCAGCTTTTTGTGGGCACTATATTTATAGCCCATTATTCAAAAGGTCATGATGGCTATTTCATCCTCCACCAGAATATGCTGAAAAGATGTATTTGTGGTGGTGATGCGGGCTAAACCGCAGAAGCCTGTGCTGCAGGGTCAGAAGACCAGCAGTCGTAAGATCGAATCCACGCGACGGAGTGAGCTCCCGTTGCTTTGTCTCAGCTCCTCGCCAACCTAGTAGTTTGAAAGCATGTAAAATGCGAGTAGATAAATAGGTACAACCTCGGTGGGAAGGTAAAACGGTGTTCCCTAGTCACGCTGGCCACGTGACAATGGAAACTGTCTTTGGACAAGCGCTGGCTCTATGGCTTGAAAAATGTGATGAGCACTGCCCCCTAGAGTCAGACACGACTGGACTGAAAATGTCAAGAGGAACCTTTACCTTTACCTTACTCAGCTACAAGAGTTGAGGGGTGTGCCAGAAAACATCAGGACCACAACAGTGAGATGCCTGGACTCTGAGATGAGAGAAATTCTCTTAAGGTCAGACTTGCCAGAGTATGAAAAAGCCAAGCTTTACAGCAGCGTTCTGCAGAGATTTTTAGTCCCGGCTAAACAAGAGGATTTGGAAAAAACAATGCCACCTCCCCCACAGTGACCTGCATCTCTCCCCTCTCCTCCTCCTCCTCAAGTGCCCATCTTTGCTGACAGAACCACTGTTATGCAAGAGGTGTTAGACAGCATCCCCAGCCGGTACAAGAAAAATGCAGAGATTTTGCTAAGTAAATTAAGGCAACATCAAGATATCTCTTTGTGGGATGACAAAGGGACATTCCTGTATCGGGGGGAGTTCTTTCATGACTCTAATATTCTGGATCTGGTCAGACAGATCAGCCAGTCTACTACTATTTCTGATAAGAGAAACCCAATGGCTGGGATGTTTTTCTGAAAGCTATGGCCAAACTACATATCCCCATATCTATTGCAGGGAATTCAGCCACTAGAGAACAATTAGAAGCATTGAAATCAGCTCCCCCTCCTCCTCCCACTCTACCTGCAATGGTGGCTATTGCCTGACCCAAGAAGCAATTCAAGAGACGAGGAAGAGCTTCCCACAACCCCAATGAGACCCGTAGTCAAAAAGCCCGAATGGTGCACTTTCTAAAATACATCAATAAAAACAAGACAGATAAAACATTTAACTTTTGTCTTTATTTTATTTTATGCACAGCTTACATGTTATGTTTTACACTGGGGGCCACAGGCTTGAACATGGTGAAATGGACTGCAGGGTAGGGGAGACCCATTAATTTTTTGGTACTTGACAAATTCTACAGCCATGCAATCATTTTTGGAAGCATCTTCCGAGTACAGCTTTGAAATCTGATCAAACGACAGGCCTTTTGCTCTGTTCTGTAAAAAGAATACAGAGTGATAGCGGCATGTCACTGCTGAAGGGTGTTGTAGCTGTCTCTGCTGAAATATTATTTCTTTGCTCTGTAATGGTTTCAGGGCTGTGTGGATTGTCTGGGTCTACACTGTAGGAGTCAAAAAACTCTCCAGGGCCATTAGTTGGCAAATACAGTGGATCCTCCACTTACGGAATTAACCCGTATTGGAACTGTGGCCACAGGTCGAAAATTCCGTAGGTCGAGGGTTCATTTCCCATAGGAATGCTTTGAAAATCATTTAATTCATTCCAGCCAGAGGAAAAAACAAATCCAGGGCTTCCAAAGCTGCACCCGCTGCCCTATGCCTTCTGTCCCCACTGTCCTCTGCCTCCCATCCCCGTGGGGACTGGAGGCAGAGGGCACCGGGGACAGGAGACAAGAGACCAGTGGGTCCAGCTCTCTAAGCCCTGAAAGCCCAAAGCTGACAGCGGGCGTATGTTTACAGCATTGTGAAATCTGGGAAGACCGTGACCGGCCTGTGCATTATAGTAAGACCTATAAACATTGACATCTCTGTATTCTTTTAACACAACCATTTTAACATTCTTCTTTTCTCTTCCTAAGCACAGCCTTTCCTGAGGCAAATATGCAACTTCACAACAACTTTCCCCAAAGTGAATGTCACATCTTGGTTCTGATCCATCTTTATTTCAATGGTGATTGTGTTGATGTGCTTCTTACTCATCAATATGTAATGCGGCTTGTCCTAAGTGATTGTAACACATTCGTAGGTTTCTCCCCTGACAGGGATACAGCGTAACAGAGGTACAGAATGGTCTCCCACAATTTGGTGCTCTGTGATATCTGTATAGACATACAAGGAGGTGAATCCCCCGGTAAGGTCTACAGCATGAGGCATTTTTCTGACAGATTTATCCGGAGGGACCCCCAAAATGCAGGTTAACTCAGCACCAGCTGAAAAGAAGTAACTTTCAGGGCCAGTGAATCTAACTTTTCCCATGACTGTGTCATAGGTCAGCCGTGCTTCTTGCAGATCTATAGCTTGTTTCATGTTGTTCAGAAGATCAGGAATGTCCTTGTAATAGCCCCTGTGTAACTGAAAGGCCCATTTATTTGTACCCTCAGAAATGGGAAATGGGACATTTTTAGGGATTGTGTACCAGCTCCGAGGATACTGTATCTCGGCTAGGCCAACATCCCAAACCCCATTCAAATCTAAGGGCCTGAGTAACATTGTTGTAAAGCTGGCATTTGTATTTTGAGGGAAGACCTTCTTACAGGCATTGCTGAGGAGTGTGATGTAAAAACCATGATCGCCCATTTTGCTTCTCTGTTCTATATGCCCTCAGAAACTTCAGAGGCAGACACCCAGGTGTTGAACTTGCTAGGCCAACCTAACCATTTCACTAAGTGAAGCTTTCTTGTACCCCTTCCTTTTCTGTCCAAAATCTTTTCAATTCTGTACACTCTGTCTTCCCGGGCATTCATCTTCTGTAGTTCTTCAGGATAGAAAATCCCAACTATGGCCTCCCCATCATAATCCATTAACTGGTATACAGGCCTTTCTGCTCCTTTGATAACCCAATCCACTGTAAATATTTCGGTGGTGAAATACTGTTCATATCCCTTATCAAATACTCCCTTCCTTTTAGAAACCCTTACATGGTCTCCTTTTCTGAGTCTTGGAACCTCTTTTTTTGTTTCAGCAAAGGGCCCATAGATCGCTTTCCAGACAGCAAAAGCATTGTGATGATTCACATCTACAGGTCTACATTTAATAGTTCTATGGATGTATTGTTATAACTTTTAAGGAACTGTGGTAATACATCCACATACCTGTATGTATTATTAGCCGTGAAATACTTCCACATTTTTGTTTTTAATGTTCTGTTAAACCTCTCCACCACCCCTGCTTTGACCTCATTATTGGTGACAAAATGATGTATTCCATTTTTCTTAAACAAGCTGCTTACAGGCCTGTTTAGAAATTCACCACCATAGTCCATTTGTATTTTGTCAGGTTTTCTACCATATTGTTTCAAAATGGTGTCAAAAGCTTCAGCCACAGCTCTAGCAGGTCTATGCAAAGTATAAGCATCCTGATCAGAAAGCCATTGAGAAACATCCCCTACCTTCAATGTTTTGATCTGCTTTTTGGTTTCCCTAAAGAGAGGGCTCTGACCGCCAAAACACCCCACTGATGAGGGTGTATAATAGATACTGTGTAATATTTTTCCCTGTGCACCCATCTCAACGGACAACACAAATATGAACAAGGTATGGTACAATAAATGCTCTTTATGAAAAAACATTATATTACAAGGATGCTGTAAAACATACATCTAAACCTCAGGGGTTGTAGAAACACATGAAATACAGGATAGATTTACAGACTGTATATTCTCATCATCATCATCCTGAGCATTCTCCTATGGTTGAGAATGAGACAAAATTTTAGTTAGCTTTTTATAGACCACCCCACCAGCCCTAACATAACCCATAACTATGCCTTTTAGAAAAGTGCTCTTACCTGTCTGACTTGGTCCTCTGCATCACTCTCAAAGCCATCATCTTAAACCTCTTCCATGGTGAGATCCTCAGGGCCATCAGTATCCCCTGCAAAGACCGGTTTCGCTAGCACACAGCCATCCAGGGCATCACTGGTTGGCTTCTGTAAATTGTCCACAATTGCACTCAAGCTCATCATCTTCATAATCACCCCACATCAGGGCGCAGGCTGGCTTTCTTGTGCTTTTTGGCTTCTGCTTTGGCTTTGCAGTAAATACGAATAGGTCTTCTGGAGACCTGCATTTTCTTCTTAGATTTTCTGGGTTTTCAGGCAGCCTCCCCCTGAGCCATGTAGGAGGTCCTAAGGGGCCTAGGGGCTTGGAAAAATCCACAGTCCCATTTGGCTTTCATCGGGGCCTTTTGGCTTGTCCTGGGAATCTGGTTTTCCTTGTCCTCCATCTTCTCCAAACTGCACTGGTCTCTGCAAAGAGTGGCAAGCATGTGCAGAAGGCCCCCAAAATCCCTGCTGTGGTGTTTCAGCAACCACTATGGAATTTCGGAGCCAGGGGACCTAAGGGCATGCCAAGGCATGCTCTACGGTCGCCCCCTTTCTAGCCAAACCTTCCAACCTCTCCCCATTGGCATACAGGACCGTGGGGGGTGACACGCCACTTTGGGGCCAATCCCGAGGCTGCGCTCTGGTCACAGGGGACCCACGTGTCTATGAACCCCTCCTATAGGCCCACAGTGGCCACACCAGCCCCCTATGTCATCCTAAAGACCCGCCTACCCAGGAGGAGGGCCCTCGGTTGATTTTTGACCTTCTGTCCCACCTCGCAGGGGTGGGGCACCTGTCAAAAATGATTTTGATGAAGGCTAGGTATTCTTACTACTTGCAAATACTCTGCTGAATATTTATGCCAGGGGGGATCACTATGAAGACATAAAGAACTCATTATATATTTTGTTCAGCCCCTTTTGGCAACTGCCTTGCACTAGAGAAAACTTAGCTTGGGTAGACTTATGATCTGTAATCCTGATAGAGAAATTAACATAGACAGGGACATATGCTAAAATTCTCATACAGAAGTGATGTTTCAGTAGCGGTTTGGACCGGCCCCAGTATAAGAAGCGATTTTCTGACACCGGATGTAAAGGTGCGAAGTTATAGAATTCTTCCAGAACTGAGTTTTTTAGACCCATTTGAAACAGTTGATTTGAATATGTTAACTAAAAGAGACTATGGTAAGAATAATGAACAGGCTCTGACTCTCCTTCCCGCGCAACCCTTGGGGTCGCCCCTTGCAGATGAAGAACCCAATCACAATTACCAACTTATTTTAAATAATTTTAAGTAACTATTGCCTTCAAGCACTGCAAAAGTGCAGCAAAAGGCTGCAGCTGGGAACAACTGTTCTTGTTCATGCCACACAGACATTACTAAAATATGGATTATAGATGTTAACTGCTTAGAAAATCTCCTTGATTTTTCAAGTGCTTTCTGCCAGCACTTGAAACCTCTTAAGGTAAAAGGTATTTTGACATGGTTGGAAATTGAAAAAGTATAGCAGAAAGCTGCATCAAATTTATATCTAACCATTCACATTTCTGAAACTGTTCTTATTAGAAAGTGTAGACTTCACAGTTCTCCACTTGTAAATTATGAATAATCTGATGAATTGGTTCACTCTTTTTTATAGATCCCCATGAATATCAGTTTCAAAACCTTGACTTTGGCTGTATCTACAGCCAAGCACTAAAGCAGGAGATTGGCCACTGGACATGCTGACTATGGAATTCGGGTACCTGTAGTCCAAACAGGTAATTGGTCAAGACCAAAAGAAACCAGAATTCAGAGCTACATGGTGAGCCTGTATAGCAGTGCTGGCAAACCTTTTTAGGCTTGCGTGCCCACACTGGATTGTGTGCCCCCTTCATAGATTGCTGCCTTGTTGTAGTGAAGGGGCTTGAGTAACTCAGTGAAGCTATGGGCTATGCCGTGCAGGGCCACCCTAGATGGACAGGTCATAGTGGAGAGTTCCAACTAAACGCAATCCACATGGAGTAGGCAGTGGCAAGGCACTCCAGTATCTTTGCCAAGAAAGCCCCATGACGTTGGAAGATGGGACCAATTCTGTGAAGCCTTACAACACCTTTTAGAACTGACACCCAAAAAAGATGTTCTTGTCATTCTAAGGCATTGGAATGCTAAAGTAGGGAGTCAAGAGATAAAAGGAACAACAGGAAAGTTTGGCCTTGGAGTTCAGAACGAAGCAGGCTAGTACATTTTTGTCAAGAGAACAAGCTGGTCATCACAAACACTCTTTTCCCACAACACGAGAGGAGACTCTGCACATGGAAATCACAAGATGGGCAATACCGTAATCAGATTGATTATGTTCTCTGCAGCCAAAGATGGAGAAGCTCTATATAGTCAGCAAAAACAGGACCTGGAGCTGATTGTGGCTCTGATCATCAGCTTCTTACAGCAAAACTCAAGCTTAAACTAAGGAAAGTAGGACAGGAAGCAACAGTTAGAACTGGATGTGGAAACATTGATTGGTTCAAAATTGGGAAAGGAGTACGACAAGCCTGTATATTGTCCTCCTGCTTATTTAACTTGTATGCAGAATACATCATGCAAAAGGCCAGACTGGAGGAATCCCAAGCCGGAATTAAGATTGCCGGAAGAAATACCAACAACCTCCGATATGCAGATGATACCACTCTGATGGCAGAAAGTGAGAAGGAATTAAAGAACCTTGTAATGAGGGTGAAAGAGGAGAGTGCAAAAAATGGTCAGAAGCTCAACATCAAAAAAACTAAGATCATGGTCACTGGTCCCATCACTTCCTGGCAAATAGAAGGGGAAGATATGGAGGCAGTTACCGATTTCATTTTCTTGGGCTCCATGATCACTGCAGATGGTGAGAGCAGCCCCAAAATTAAAAAATGCCTGCTTCTTGGGAGGAAAGCGATGACAAACCTTGATAGCATTTTAAAAAGCAGAGATATCACCTTGCCAACAAAAGTCCGAATAGTCAAAGCTATGGTTTTCCCTGTCGTGATGTACGGAAGTGAGAGCTGGACCATGAAGAAAGCTGACCACTGAAGAATTGATGCTTTTGAATTGTGGTGTTGGAGGAGGCTCTTGAGAGTCCCCTGGACTGCAAGGAGAACAAACCTATCCATTCTAAAGGAAATCAACCCTGAGTGCTCACTGGAAGGACAGATCCTGAAGCTGAGGCTCCAATACTTTGGCCATCTCATGAGAAGAGAAGACTCCCTGGAAAAGACGCTGATGATGAGAAAGTGTGAAGGCAGGAGGAGAAGGGGATGACAGAGGATGAGATGGTTGGACAGTGTCATTGAAGCGACCAACATGAATTTAACACAACTCCGGGAGGCAGTGGAAGACAGGAGGGACTGGTGTGCTCTGGTCCATGGGGTCATGAAGAGTCAGACATGACTAAATGATTAAACAACAAGACCGCACTGGGGGAAAGAAAAAAAACAGTGGGTGGCATGCCGTGGTGGCGGAACTGGAAGTGGCAGCTGCAGAACCGGAAGTGGCAGTGGAAGGCGGAATCCCGGCACAGAGGTGCCTCGAGACCCCACTCCAGATCCACTGCCAGCGCCAGCTGCTCCAGATTTGCCTGCTGAAGTCCCAGCACTGTGGCTGCACCTGCTTTCTCAGGTTTGGCTGTGCGGGGTGTGTGTGGGAGTAGTGATCCGGCGACTTATGGCTTGCGTGCCGGCAGAAAGGGCTCCATGTGCCAGCTGTGGCACGTGTGGCATAAGTTAACCACCACTGTTGTATAGCAACAAAAGATGCAGTGATTGAAATTTTGCTGGCATGTCTACACCTGCACTGTATGTTTTTGTGGGGCAGACCATTCTGTTTCAGTGCTTTAACCAAAGTGAAGAATACTGTTAACACTAAACAATAATTTCACACAGTAGAAGGGAGGCAATGTTGATCACACACTTGATAGAGATCATCTAAGAGACAAGTTGAACGGCAGGACTGAACAGGTAACCAACTCAGATCAGAATATTTTAGTTGCTGATGTTCAGTAAGTCATCTGTCCTTGCCCCTTAAGACTCATGAACCTTGGGAGAATGTCCATCTTCTGTTCCTTTAGTTTCCTATGGTTTTTCTCTGCCCTTCTACCTGGCTCTAAATTCCCATGTGTGTCCTGTTACTAGGGAGGACAGGATCATAGTACAAGTTGTGCCCCGCTTAACGATTACCCCGTATAACAGTGAATCCACTTCACGATGATGTTTTTGCAATCGCAATTGCGATCGCAAAACAATGTTTTAATGGGTTTTTTCACTTTGCGACGATCGCATTACGATGATCAAAACAGTTGATTGTCAGGTTTTCAAAATGGCCACTGGCTGCTCAAAATGGCTCCCCGCTGTTTTTAGGAGGCATTTTTCACTTAACAGGCACCCGAAAATGGCCACCGTATGGAGGATCTCCGCTGGACGAGAAGGTATTCAGCCCATTGGAATGCATTGAACGGTTTTCAATGCATTTCAATGGGCTTTTTTATTTCGCTTGATGACGTTTTCGCTCTACAGCGATTTTGCTGGAACGAATTAACGTCGTCAAGTGAGGTACCACTGTATCACAACCCTGCACCACAAACAACTGAGCCAGGCAAGGAGAATTCAAAAGCAGAGCCACAGATCTGCGTGAAGGCCAGGAAACAGAGTCCTACCAGAGAATAAAATGATTTAGTATAACAACAGTTTCGAACAGATGATGGTTCTGAAAGCTACAATAACAATAGTCAGTATTATTCTAAGGGCCTGTGAGGTGGTCTACCCTGCTGGCTCCACAGGCAGGCTTCCTCTATCTATGTAAGGGTGCAGTTTCCTATGTCACAGGTCTCAGGGAGGGGCAATTACAGTCAGCCTCTGTCCCTCACTAAGTGTTGGGGGCTGAAATATGTCCTCAGGTAAGGCCACAGAAAGCAACTGTAGAAGTTTCAGTCCAACAATATCTGGAAGGCAGCACTTTGCCCACCCCCTCCTTTGGTGGGAGTGGGGTTAAAGCCAGCTAACCGAATATTCCAGCAGTCTAGATGGCACCACTGAAAGCTTGTGTTTGGTCTACTGAACATCCAGTGTTGTAGAGATAAGCTAACTAAGAGTAACTGGAACCAGAGATCTGAAATATTTATGAAGAAATTTCTCAGGGCAAACTCAGGCGCCACTTATTCTTATGCTAGAAATTAAGTGAAAAGGAATGATGTGAAGATGTTTTGGAGGAATATTTCTGGTTCTCATGTGCCACCAAGTCACTTCCAACCTGAGGATACTCTAATAGGTTAAATACAGGCTAGAGTTCTGATGTAGCGAACAGATGAGAAGACAGGGCAGGTCTTGTCTGCTCACCTGTCTGATTTTGTAATGGAGATGCACCTCAGACAGCACCTTACCACTTAGCTGCAATTAAGTGTGTCAGGTTGCACAAGCTTTAACTAATTGTAGCTATGGTACTGAGGTGCATCTCAACTGCACAATTAGACATGTGAGTCGGCATGCACTTGAGACATGTCCCAGCATCTTGTCTATTAGCTGTAATTAACCACTGCAAGTTACACAGATCTTACATAAACACCAGTGGAATTCTGGCCAAAATTAATGTAAATATATATATATATGAACACTTGTATTTATGTGTCTTATTCATCTTTGATTCAGAGGATGCTAACAATATGCAACCAGAGGGCCCTAGTGCTATATCTCTATAGAATGATCTGAAAAGTCTATCATTGCTGCTCCCAGGAGGACTTGCAGATAAATCATGTGTGTCCCACACAGCTTAGATGTTGTCTTCTAAAAGAAACAAAAAGCAGAGGTCATTTGGGGAGGTGTGACTTTTTCTACTATTCAGGTCTTGCTCCTACATTAAGGAACAGAAGAAACCCCATTTCTCTTTCAGCAGTAAAAGGAATGTTCAGATAGGCATAGGATTTTCTGGACTATAAATACCACAATTTTCCATTCTAGGAGTTCAGCCTACCTGACAGGCACCTTACTAATACCTGAATATGAAGCACCAAGACATAAGTCTAGCTAAGCCAAGTTCCACCCAAGTGTCCTAATCAGAAGGAAATTCCCAGGGGATAGTGAGGTGATAGACTCAGGCAGGAGATTGGAGGGAAGGCAGGAGTGGCAACTGTCCCAACTATTCTCTCAAATGCTCTGGCTGTTCCCCTCTTTTGGCGGCTAGAACTGTATATACCACATAGTCTGTCCCATATCCCCTAAACTATTCAGTTGCCTTCAGGTGTCATGGAGGACAGAGCTAAAGAGGGTGGGTATATGTCCCTGTTTAGGGAAGGTGGTCCTCCATTTGAAGAGCTGTCCTTCTCTTGGTGATGTGTAAGTAGTCACCCTACCTCCAAATGACATTCACTGGCTGAATTTAAAGTGAAATTAAAAGCTTCTTGCCAACTGTCTCTCATTTTTAAAGTAAAATGGTTGTGGGGAGGCATTTTGCATGAAAAGATGCAAACACGCACACACTGATTTATTTATTTAATTTATATCCCACCTATCTGGTCAGTTAAGATGTAACTGCTAATGCATAGTAGGAAGGATATGGCTTCATATTTGGATTCTGTATGAACTTTAGATGTGAGATCAGTCCCAGCAATGGATATTCTGAAAGCACTGTTCAGACTACCCCTTTAAAATAACTGATCGTTGCCTAACTAGATATTTCAGCTGTTTTCTTTCTTTCTTTATCTATCTATTGTTATTTGTTTTCAGCAAGCTGTTGGAAATACAAGGCACAGAGCTCTTCAGTTATTAAACACAATAACTTATTTATTTATTTGATTTATATCCCATCTTTCACTCTATGTTGTGTCCCAAGGTCACAATCTTATGTAATATGGTGATCATATTGCACAAGATTCCCCTTCATGGATTGCTGCCTTGTCGTGGTGAAGGGGCTTGAGCAACTCAGAGAAGCTATGGGCTATGCCCTGCAGGGCCACCCAAGATGGACAGGTCATAGTGGAGAGTTCCGACTAAACGCAATCCACCTGGAGTAGGAACTGGCAAGCCACTCCAGTATCTTTGCCAAGAAAACACCATGGACACAAACAAAAGGCTAAAAGATATGACACTGGAAGATGGGCCCCTCAGGTCGGAAGGCATCCAACATGCTACTGAGGAAGAGTGGAGGACAAGTACAAGTAACTCCACAGCTAATGAAGTGGTTGGGCCAAAGCCAAAAGGACACTCAGCTGTGGACGTGCCTGGAAGTGAAAGGAAAGTCCGATGCTGCAAAGAAAAATATTGCATAGGAACCTGGAATGTAAGATCTATGAACCTTGGGAAGCTAAATGTGGTCAAACTGGAGATGGCAAGAATAAATATTGACATCCTGGGTGCCAGTGAACTAAAATGGACAGGAATGGGCGAATTCAATTCAGATGACTACCATATCTACTATTGTGGGCAAGAAGCCCGTAGAAGGAATGGAGTAGCCCTCATAGTCAACAAAAGAGTGTGAAAAGCTGTAATGGGATATAATCTTAAAAATGATAGAATGATGTCAATACGAATCCAAGGCAGACCTTTCAACATCACAATAATCCAAGTTTCTGCACCAACCAGCATTGCTGAGGAGACTGAAATTGAACAATTTTGTGAAGATTTACAACCCCTTCTAGAACTGGCACCAAAGAAAGATGTTCTTTTCATTCTAGGGGATTGGAATGCCAAAGTAGGGAGTCAAGAGATAAAAGGAACAACAGGGAAGTTTGTCCTTGGAGTTCAAAATGAAGCAGGGCAAAGGCTAATAGAGTTTTGTCAAGAGAACAAGCTGATCATCACAAACACTCTTTTCCAACAACACAAGAGGCGACTCTACACATGGAAATCACCAGATGGGCAATATCGAAATCAGATTGATTATATTCTCTGCAGCCAAGGATGCAGAAGCTGTGTACAGTCAGCAAAAATAAGACCTGGAGCTGACTGCGGCTCTGATCATCAGCTTCTCATAGCAAAATTCAAGCTTAAACTGAAGAGAGTAGGAAAAACCACTGGGCTACTCAGGTATAATCTAAATCAAATCCCTTATGAATACACACTGGAAGTGAAGAACAGATTTAAGGAACTAGATTTGGCGGACAGAGTGCCTGAAGAACTTTGGATAGAGGCTCGTAACATTGCACAGGAGGAAGCAACAAAAACCATCCCAAAGAAAAGGAAATGCAAGAAAGCAAAGTGGCTGTCCAACGAGGCCTTACAAATAGCAGAGATGAGAAGGGAAACAAAATGCAAGGGAGATAGGGAAAGTTACAGAAAATTGAATGAAGACTTCCAAAGAATAGCAAGGAGAGACAAGAGGGCCTTCTTAAATGAACAATGCAAAGAAATAGAGGAAAATAACAGAAAAAGGAAAAACCAGAGATCTGTTCAGGAAAATCGGAGATATCAGAGGAACCTTTTGTGCAAGGATGGACATGATAAAGGACAAAAATGGAAGGGACCTCATAGAAGCAGAAGACATCAAGAAGAGGTGGCAAGTTTACACAGAGGAATTATATCAGAAAGATTTGGATATCCTGGACAACCCAGACAATGTAGTTGCTGACCTAGAGCCAGACATCCTGGAGAGTGAAGTCAAATGGGCCTTAGAAAGCCTGGCTAACAACAAGGCCAGTGGAGGTGATGGCATTCCAGCTGAACTATTTAAAATCTTAAAAGATGATGCTGTTAAGGTGATACATTCAATATGCCAGCAAGTTTGGAAAACTCAACAGTGGCCAGAGGACTGGAAAAGATCAGTTTACATCACAATCCCAAAGAAGGGAAGTGCCAAAGAATGCTCCAACTACTGCACAATTGCACTCATTTCACATGCTAGCAAGGTTAGCGTGTGAAAGATTTCAGCAATATGTGGACCGAGAACTCCCAGAAGTACAAGCTGGATTCCGAAGGGGCAGAGGAACTCGAGACCAAATTGCTAACATGTGCTGGATTATGGAGAAAGCCAGAGAGTTCCAGAAAAACATCTACTTCTGCTTCATTGACTATGCAAAAGCCTTTGACTGTGTGGACCACAGCAAACTATGGCAAGTCCTTAAAGAAATGGGCGTGCCTGACCACCTTATCCATCTTCTGAGAAACCTATATGTGGGACAGGAAGCAACAGTTAGAACTGGATATGGAACACCTGATTGGTTCAAAATTGGGAAAGGAGTACGACAAGGCTGTATATTGTCCCCCGGCTTATTTAATTTATATGCAGAATACATCATGCGGAAGGCTGGACTGGAGGAATCCCAAACCGGAATTAAGATTGCCGGAAGAAATATCAACAACCTCCGATATGCAGATGATACCACTCTGATGGCAGAAAGTGAGGAGGAATTAAAGAACCTTGTAATGAGGGTGAAAGAGGAGAGTGCAAAAAACGGTCTGAAACTCAATATCAAAAAAACCCTAAGATCATGGCCACTGGCCCCATCACGTCCTGGCAAATAGAAGGGGAAGATATGGAGGCAGTGACAGATTTTACTTTGTTGGGCTCCATAATCACTGCAGATGGAGACAGCAGCCACGAAATTAAGAGATGCCTTCTTCTTGGGAGGAAAGCGATGACAAACCTTGACAGCATCTTATAAAGCAGAGATATCACCTTGCCAACAAAAGTCCAAATAGTCAAAGCTATGGTTTTTCCTGTCGTGATGTATGGAAGTGAGAGCTGGACCATAAAAAAAGCTGACCGCCGAAGAATTGATGCCTTTGAATTGTGGTGCTGGAGGAGGCTCTTGAGAGTCCCCTGGTCTGCAAGGAGAACAAACCTATCCATTCTAAAGGAAATCAACCCTGAGTGCTCACTGGAAGGACAGATCCTGAAGCTGGGGCTCCAATACTTTGGCCATCTCATGAGAAGAGAGGACTCCCTGGAAAAGACCTTAATGTTGGGAAAGTGTCAGGGCAAGAGGAGAAGGGGACGACAGAGGTTGAGATGGTTGGACAGTGTCACCGAAGCAATCAGCATGAATCTGACTCAACCCCGGGAGGCAGTGGAAGATAGGCGGGCCTGGCGTGCTCTGGTCCATGGGGTCACGAAGAATCGGACATGACTAAATGACTAAACGACGATTGCACAAGATTATTAGGTGAATCCAATAATGTCTAATTGTTGTGATATTTCTGTGTATTCATTTAAATCAGCACCTGAAAATTTAAAGCAAACAATTCCTTGTTTTGTGTGTGAAAAGATATCCTATTTATTGGTGTTCCTTACTCTTCATAGTCTCCTTTTTGGCGATGGACCATCCTAGTGATGGACTAAGTTTCATCTTCTGGTTGACATAGCCTGTACCCTGAACTACCCAGATTATGTACATGGAATGAAGAAGATGCCCTATTGTCCTTTGGCTCTGACAGCAAAAAATCTTTGCTTGACCCTGTTTTCAATAGTTTCTCTTCAGAATAGACTTTTGTTGTTGCTGCTGCTGTTACTGAAAATTAGGGAGCCAGTGTAGGGCAGCGGATAGTTAAAATAGTCCTAATACCTAGGAAAGCAGGGTAGAAATCCACTCTCATCCAGAAAACTTTGGAGGGAGAATGGTAAACCATTTCTTGAAAACCTTGCGTATCTGTAAAAACACTGGTGGAAATGTTGGAAACGATGTGATGGTGAAAAAGTATTGAAAATGGTTACAAAAGCAACTGTATGGACAACCTCCTTACTGTGTTGCATTTTCTATCACAGTCTGACTTGTATCTAGCATTATTCTGGAGCAGTGTGAAAAAGGAAATGTCAGCCAACAACAACAAGCGCAGGAGGGTATGGAGAAAATTATGTCAAGTGCCTTTCTTTTCCTCATGCAGATGAGGAAAAGAAGCCCCTCACACATTCCCTCCAAAAAAGTTCTCTGTCATAGTCTTGTTGAATATTTACATGCATGGCAGAGGAACTGTGGATGTTGCCACAGCTAATAAAAGAGTTGGTGTTCTCATGTTAGCCTTGTGCATGATCATGGACCTCTGTCTGCATGATTGGCCTGAGCCCAGCCCCTTGTCAGCTGCAATTCATTGAGGCAACTTATTTATATATTATTTTCAATTACATGGAGTTCTTCCATTTGAAAACATCCAGAATATCAAAATAGGTATAGGTATAAAACATTAAAATAAAATAATTCACATAAATTGTGAAAAAGTAAATAAAATTTAGAAACAACCAAAAACTCGCTGTCAGGATTCCTCTTCTGCATGCATAAATATTCTATATGATTTCAACCCTTGTCAGACATTTTGTCTCTACTCTCATTCAAGATTGGGCTTGGGATGAAGGGGCTTAGCACTAACTCGGAAAAACTCCTGACTTTCTGAGCTCCCTTCCCCCTTCTACATTTGAGGCCATCTGGTGATAGCTCCAGAAATGTCCTGATGTTTTCAGCCGACAGCCCGCCAGAACTGAACAAGTCAATGTTGTCACCTCATCAGTCTTTCCCCTGCCAGCCTGTCTCTTGTGTTGCTCTCCTCCTTCACACCTGCTGCACTCCATAATGTTGTTTGTGTTTTGTTTTTCAGTTCTGTTACTTGGACTTTCTCTCCTCCTCTCCCCATTTTGCTGCAGAACTGCCAAATTGATAAGAATGAGAGAAGCGTGAATGTGACTGAGCATAAAAACATGTGGCAGCTTCCCTTCGCCCCTCTCTTTCCCGCTCTTCATATGCAAACAAAAGCAAATCCTTGCAGCAAGACATCAGTGTTGTAAGAAGAAAACCTAACACCCTGGTCACACCAGGGAAATATTACCCACTTATAACAATACTTACCATACCTTTGTTGTAATTCATCACAGCCATGTGGTATATAGACGCAGATGAATGCCCAAGTGTACATTTCTGATTTATTTTCTTCCATTTGAATCATAATGCCTGGCTACATAGTGTTACCGATTTATTTTCTCTCTTGTTTCAAGGCACCGCAGCCCCTCAACTTTCCTGCTCGTGGAAATTAAAATGGCTGAAGCACATTTGTAGATTTGGATCAAGACAAGCTTGTGAAAATTTGCCACTGTAACACTGCAGGATTGTGCCTGAATGTGAGAAGGCCTTGGTTTTACAAAAATAGGAGCCCCTGGGTCACCCCTCTAGAATCAGTGACAAAGACCCCAATGTCCTGTAGATCCCACCAAAAGAGGGACAGCTCCATCTATTTCTGGTCCAGATCAGATCCACAGGGCCATATTCATAAATCTGCTTCATCCGCTTTCTGCGTCAGCCTCAATTTCTTGAAATGTACAAATGCTAAATCAAAATTCACATTGCTTTTTAATGTATTTTTATCCTACATGTATTTTCTCTTTTGAAGAACTTGGACAATCGGATTTTGGGACTACAATTCCCAGAGTCACCATGCCAGCATGGCTACTATGAGTACGTAGTCCAAAAAAGTAATTTGCCCAGCTTCTGCTTTTTCTATGCACTGGAACAAAAAAAGGTGCATTTTTGCACACTTATATTGTTTTACAGCTGAAAATTGTATTGTAAAATCCAGGGATATGCAAAACTGTGAAGGTTATTGGCATTCGGATTAGACCAGCAAGTGTGAGCCTGACCTGTTTGCTCTCTATTGAAATAAATCAGGAAACAGCTAAAACTGGGCATCTTTAAATTTTGTAAATTCCATTTTTACACTTTTTAGACTCATGGCTTTCTGCCTGAAAATGTGCCAGGAGCACAGAATATTTCTACATCTCTCAGAATTAGGCATAGGACTTTTTTTTTGTCTCGCCGATCAGCTATAACTTGCTACTGGATTTCAGCCCATTTCTAAATATAAACATTTTTGCAAGTGATTTTCCTAATATGATACTTTTCTTCCTTTTTATATGCCCCTTTCCCATTTTTATATGCATTTCTTTATTTGTGAATTTCATAGAGCATCTGGGCAGTATGTATCTGCATAAAAAATTAATAACCTCAATCCCACCCCAATAATCCTTGAGGATTATTGATACGACAAAAAAAAAAATTTACAGTCAACCCTCGATTTACAAACGTAATCTGTTCCGGAAGGAAGTTTGTAAGTTGAAAAGTTCGTAAGTCGAATCAGCATTTCCCATAGGAATGCACTGAAAACCAATTAATCCGTTCTGGCTGTTTTTGGTTCTTAGGTCGAGGGGCGGTTTGTAACTTGAATCATTAGTTCCCATAGGAACTACTGCAATGCAAAGCCGGTTATTCTGTTCCTACTGCTAGGGGAAGAATTTTTTTCTTTTTTCCCCCTTTTAACCTAAGATGACTTAAGTTAAAAAAAGAGGAAAGAAAAGAGGGAGGGAAGGAGGGAACAGACACCTTTTCAACAGAATACTTTGAAAAGCACCTTTTCAGCCAAGACAAGCACCTTCTGGGAAAAACCAAGCACCTTTCAGACAACAGATCACCTTGAAAACACCTTTTCAATCAAAACTAGCAAATACAAGCACCTTTTGGGGAAAGGGAAGGGCAGCAAAGGAGGGAGGGAACACCTTTTAAAAATCCAAAAATCAAAAAATGTAAAAATAAAAAAAATAAAAATATAGTCTGTACCAGGCAATACCAGGCAGTACCAGGCAGTCTGGAGACTGTCTCCAAATCCACTCTCAAAATGCTGGGAAGAGCGAGGATGAAGACAAGCACCCTCTTCACTGGCCTGAACTGAAAGTTCAAATTTCGCGCTTTCCCCACCTCCCACACATTTTTTGGGTTCGTAGCTCGAATCTAAGTTTGCAAGTCGAGTCAATATTTTCCTATCAGAGTGGTTTGTAAGTCGAAATGTTTGTAACTAGGGCCGTTTGTAAGTCAAGGGTTGACTGTACTTCATTGGAGGAAATACATCACATAAATGCAACTACTAAAACAAGATGACCAGGGGGCTGGAAGCCAACCCTTATGATGAAAGTATGAAAGAACTGGCATGTTTAATCTTGAGAAAAGAAGACTGGGGAGATATAATAGCACTTTTCAAATACTTGAGAGGTAGTCATACAGAGAAGGGGCAAGATGTGTTCTTGCCAGAAGGAAACCTGTTAGAGCAGTACAACAATGGAACCAATTACCTCGAGAGGTGGAGAGTACTCCAAGGCTGGAGGCATTCAAAGGAAAATTGGATAATCTGTCAGATCTGCTTTGATTTGGATTTCTGCACAGAGCAGAGCGTCGGACTCAGTGGTCTTATAGGCCCCTTCCAATTCAATTATAGTATTCTATGATTCTATGGAAAGGAAGTGGGAAGCAAGTTCTTCTTGGTAAAATTAATTCCTTTTTTTCCAGTATGGCCCAAAGAATCCAAAACCTGTCCTCATTGTCCATTTCGCAGACCTTGGGAAAGCTAATGTTCTTTTTCACTGGACTAAATTTCCCAGAATACCCAAGCCAGTATGGCTAACAGTTAAAAGTTTTTAAAAGGCATGTTTTAAAGCTTGGCTGCTCCACCCAGGAGATGATAAACTCATCCACTCAGCTGAGTGAACAAGATTCCACAATGCTTATCTGCCTGCTGGGAAGCAATGTTTTAATAAACCCAGGCCATGGACACAACTGATGTTGGTAGCCAATAGGAAGGGTAGTTGATGTGATGGTTGTTGTGGGTTTTTTGGGTTTTTTGGCTGTGTTCTGAAGGTTGTTCTTCCTGACGTTTCGCCAGTCTCTGTGGCCGGCATATTCAGAGGACTGGAGTAGGAACTCTGTCCATGCTCTGTTGCTGTTTGTTGGCTCGTTGAGTATTTACAGCTATGGGGTAGTTGTTTGGCCTCACTTTCCAAAGAGGGTATGAAGATGAATGAACATTGGAGGAGCCTATTGAAAAGAAAGTGCTAAATATTATTAAGAGAAATAAAACCTGACAAAAACAGCAGCCCACGCATAATTTCTTTGAAAGCTGTCATGGTCAGCAGATAATATGACAAAAAATGCCATTGTATTAAAGTCTGGAGAGCAGTTCATTTTCTAGCTGTGAAGTTTTATTAAACTGGTTGTGGCTTCCTCCTCCTGATCTGCCTCCCCTCACTCCCCTTTGACCTGTCACTTCTACTTAAAACTATTTCAGTAACTCAGTTGTTGTTCCCTCCCCACTGTCAGCAACGTCTTTGGGTGCTGATTCATAATAAGAGCAAAAGTATTCAGTGATTAAGTGGCACTTTTAGCTAATCTCTTCCACAGCTTATTATTATGTTACTTGATGTATTTGTGGGAGGTTAATTTTCTTCATTATGATGATGAGGAAATAACAGAATAATATAGTGCATTATCCCCTTCATGGATAATTCAGAGAAGCTATGGGCTATGCCATGCAGGGACCCCCAAGACGGACAGGTCATAGTGGAGAGTTCTGACTGAACGCGATCCACCTGGAGCAGGAACTGGCAAGCCGCCCCATCATGGACACAAACAAAAGGCTAAAAGATATGACGCAGGCAGATGGGCCCCTCAGGTTGGAAGGTGTTCAACATGCTACAGAGGAAGAGCAAAGGACAAGTAGCTTCAGAGCTAATGAAGTGGTTGGGCCAAAGCCAAAAGGACGCTCAGCTGTGGACGTGGCTGGAAGTGAAAGGAAAGTCCAATGCTGCAAAGAACAATACTGCATAGGAACCTGGAATGTAAGATCTATGAACCTTGGGAAGCTGGATGTGGTCAAACAGGAGATGGCAAGAATCAACATTGACATCCTTGGCGTCAGTGAACTAAAATGGACGGGAATGGGCAAATTCAATTCAGACGATTACCGTATCTTCTATTGTTGGCAAGGATCCGGTAGAAGAAATGGAGTAGCCCTCATAGTCAACAAAAGAGTGGGAAAAGCTGTATTGGGATACAATCTAAAAAAATGATAGAATGATTTCAATATGAATCCAAGGCAGACCTTTCAACATCAAAGTAATCCAGGTTTATGCACCAACCACCAATGCTGAAGAGGCTGAAATTGACCAATTCTATGAAGACTTACAACACCTTCTAGAACTGACACCAAAGAAAGATGTTTATTTATTTATTTTATTTGTACCCTGCCTATCTGGTCATTGTGATGTTCTTCTCATTACAGGGCACTGGAATGCTGAAGTAGGGAGTCAAGAGATAAAAGGAACAACAGGTAAGTTTGGCCTTGGAACCCTCAGGTTGGAAGGCGCTCAACATGCTGTCCTTATTCGCTCCGCCCCAACCGTGGAAGCAACCCAGCTGGGGTGTGCCCACCTCTCTGCGCTGCTGACCAGTCAGCAGCTGAGCAGGAAGACTTGCTGTAAGTAGTAAGTGGAATGATGGGGTCTGGGGGGAGGGTCAAGAGAGCCCAGCCACCTGGGGTGGCAATATTCGCATTCGTCTCCTGAAGGACAACTGTTGAAAAGAAGACTGTCCTTGATTCTCCATATTGATTGAGCATCTATAATTGATTGAAGCAGAAAAACAACCGAAGTGAGTTAATACCAGCAGGACGAGTGAGAATTACAGCACATAGGAGTTTGGTCTCTAAGGAAATTAGAACAGCCCATTAATTATGTCTTATAAGAAAATGAGCCTAAAATGAGTGGCATGATCATAATGCTGCAATATAAGCAAGAATAAAGGAATAAAGGCAGGGAAATATGAACAGATTAACCTTTACCTTCAATGTGCTGGTATTGGCCAGTTAGTCCTTCCAGATAGATAATAGGGTTGGATGGGATCCCAAGATTCACCCAGTCTAACCTCCAGCTGATGCAGGAAATTCATAGCTAAAATTTGGTGAGTCAATTTCTCCTTAATTTCCTTCTATTCAAATGGGTCTACTCTAATTGTGATTTATTTAGCATAATAAGTCATAGTTAAAATAAGCCCATTTGAATCAACCGAACTTACAGAGAAGTTGCTTCACTAAATCTCCATTGATTCTATGGGCCTACCCTATTGCAATTCACTATGCTACACACAGGATTTTGTCTATTTGTAGCCTATGTTATCCCAAACTCTGATTCAGGCATTTGGTTCCTTCTTGTAAGCTTGCAAGCTTTACTTTTTATGTGCAGCTGTGGAAATATGCAAGCACTGAACAGCACCTATAGATAGGATGAGTCATCCCTACCTGGGATACAAAATTGGATTTTACAAAATGGGATTTCCCCCACCACTTCTGTTGAAGCTCCCAGTTCAAATCTTTTTACCAGCACTAATCACCCTTTGAAACAATTATCATATTTGGGAAGAAGGCCCTAAACCTAACAGGTGGGCTATATTTCCTGCTTCTCCCATTTTGTTGTTCCTGGTGTTGTTACAGTCTTCCCTATGGGAACAGATTTATTGGTCCCATTAATCCCAAGTACAGCCTTGGGCATAGGGAAGAGATGCCACAGCTTTAAGAGCTCATATATTCTGTGAATTACACAACCATTAATAACCATTGGAAGGCAGGGAGAACAATTTTAATAAAATCCAATATTTAACGCAACACGTTGTCATTGTCGTTTAGTCATTTAGTCGTGTCCGACTCTTCATGACCCCATGGACCAGAGCACGCCAGGCCCTCCTATCTTCCACTGCCTCCCGGAGTTGTGTCAATTGCATGTTGGTTGCTTCACAGACACTGTCCAGCCATCTCATCCTCTGTCGTCCCCTTCTCTTGCCGTCACACTTTCCTAACATCAAGGTCTTTTCCAAGGAGTCTTCTCTTCTCATGAGATGGCCAAAGTACTGGAGCCTCAGCTTCAGGATCATTCCTTCCAGTGAGCACTCAGGGTTGATTTCCTTTAGAATGGATAGGTTTGTTCTCCTTGCAGCCCAGGGGACTCTCAAGAGCCCCCTCCAGCACCACAATTCAAAGGCATCAATTCTTCCATGGTCAGCTTTCTTTATGGTCCAGCTCTCACTTCCATACATCACGACAGGAAAAACCATAGCTTTGACTATTCAGACTTTTGTTGGCACGGTAATGTCTCTGATTTTTAAGATGCTGTCAAGGTTTGTCATCACTTTCCTCCCAAGAAGCAGGTGTCTTTTAATTTCGTGGCTGCTGTCTCCATCTGCAGTGATCATGGAGCCCAAGAAAGTAAAATCTGTCACAGCCTCCATATCTTCCCTTTCAATTTCCCAGGAGGTGATGGGACCAGTGGCCATGATCTTAGTTTTTTTTTGATGTTGAGTTTCAGGCCGTTTTTTGCACTCTCCTCTTTCACTCTCATTATAAAGTTCTTTAAGTCCTCATCACTTTCTGCTATCAGAGTGGTATCATCTGCATATCGGAGGTTGTTGATATTTCTTCCGGCAATCTTAATTCCGGCTTGGGAATCCTCCAGTCCAGCCTTCGGCATGATGTATTCTGCATATAAATTAAATAAGCCAGGGGACAATATACAGCCTTGTCATACTCCTTTTCCAATTTTGAACCAATCAGTTGTTCCATATCCAGTTCTAACTGTTGCTTCCTGTCCCACATATAGGTTTCTCAGGAGATAGAACAATTAAGACTCGGACCACACGTTTTCTAAATAGTTTTTATCCTAGAGCTATAATTGCAATTAATAATGAGCTTAAAGACCACCAGTAGTGAATAATTAGTTGGACTGTGTTACTTGGCCTGAGGTGTACATGTTTGTATTTTTAGTGGGGGACTTCTAGTGGGTGGGGAGTGTTTGGGGAATGTTATGTGTGTGCATGTGTCTGGTCTCTGGGTGTCTGTGAATTTCGTTGTATGGTATACTGTGTATATACTTACAATGACAATAAATTATATTATTATTATTATTATTATTATTATTATTATTATTATTATTATTATTATTATTATTATTATTATTATTATTATTATTATTATTAGATAGACAAGGTGGTCAGGCACTCCAATTTCTTTAAGGACTTGCCATAGTTTCCTGTGGTCCACACAGTCCAAGGCTTTTGCATAGTCAATGAAGCAGAAGTAGATGTTTTTCTGGAACTCTCTGGCTTTCTCTATAATCCAGTGCATGTTTGCAATTTGGTCTCGAGTTCCTCTGCCCCTTCGGAATCCAGCTTGTACTTCTGGGAGTTCTTGGTCCACATACTGCTGAAACCTACCTTGTAGGATTTTGAGCATAACCTTGCTAGCGTGTGCAATTAGTGCAATTGTATGGTAGTTGGAGCATTCTTTGCCACTGCCCTTCTTTGGGATTGGGATGTAGACTGATCTTTTCCAATCCTCTGGCCACTGTTGAGTTTTCCAAACTTGCTGGCATATTGAATGTAGCACCTTAACAGCATCATCTTTTAAGATTTTAAATAGTTCAAGTGGAATGTCATCACCTCCACTGGCCTTGTTGTTAGCCAGGCTAAGGCCCACTTGACTTCACTCTCCAGGATGTCTGGCTCAAGGTCAACAACTACATTGTCTGAGTTGTCCGGGATATCCAAATCTTTCTGATATAATTCCTCTGTGTATTCTTGCCACCTCTTGTTGATGTCTTCTGCTTCTGTTAGGTCCTTCCCATTTTTTGTCCTTTATCATGTTCATCTTTGCACAAAAGGTTCCTCTAATATCTCCAATTTTCCTGAACAGATCTCTGGTTTTTCCTTTTTTGTTATTTTCTTCTGTTTCTTTGCATTGTTCATTTAAGAAGGCCCTCTTGTCTCTCCTTGCTATTCTTTGGGAGTCTGCATTCAATTTTCTGTAATTTATCCCAATCTCCCTTGCATTTTGTTTCCCTTCTCCTCTCTGCTATTTCTAAGGCCTCGTTGGACAGCCACTTTGCTTTCTTGCATTTCCTTTTCTTTGGGATGGTTTTTGTTGCTGCCTCCTGTACAATGTTACGAGCCTCTATCCAAAGTTCTTCAGGCACTCTGTCTACCAAATCGAGTTCCTTAAAGCTGTTCTTCACTTCCACTGTGTATTCATGAGGGATTTGGTTTAGATTATACCTGAGTAGCCCAGTGGTTTTTCCTACTCTCTTCAGTTTAAGCTTGGATTTTGCTATGAGAAGCTGATGATCAGAGCCGCAGTCAGCTCCAGGTCTTGTTTTTGCTGACTGTATAGAGCTTCTCCATCTTTGGCTGCAGAGAATATAATCAATCTGATTTCGATATTGCCCATCTGGTGATTTCCATGTATAGAGTCGCCTCTTGTGTTGTTGGAAAAGAGTGTTTGTGATGACCAGCTTGTTCTCTTGACAAAACTCTATTAGCCTTTGCCCTGCTTCGTTCTGAACTCCAAGGCCAAACTTCCCTGTTGTTCCTTTTATCTCTTGGCTCCATACTTTAGCATTCCAGTCCCCTAGAATGAGAAGAACATCTTTCTTTGGTGTCAGTTCTAGAAGGCGTTGTAAGGCTTCATAAAATTGTTCAATTTCAGTCTCCTCAGCAATGGTGGTTGGTGCACAAACTTGGATTATTGTGATGTTGAAAGGTCTGCCTTGGATTCATATTGACATCATTCTATCATTTTTGAGATTGTTGAATATGAAGGCTACTCCATTCCTTCTACGGGATTCTTGCCCACAATAGTAGATATGATAATCATCTGAGCTGAATTCGCCCATTCCTGTCCATTTTAGTTCACTGATGCCCAGGATGTCAATGTTTATTCTTGCCATCTCCTGTTTGACCACCTCCAGCTTCCCGAGGTTCATAGATCTTACATTCCAGGTTCCTATGCAGTATTTTTCTTTGCAGCATTGGACTTTCCTTTCATTTCCAGGCACGTCCACAGCTGAGCATCCTTTCGGCTTTGGCCCAACCACTTCATTAGCTCTGGAGCTACTTGTACTTCTCCTTCGCTCTTCCTCAGTAGCATGTTGGACGCCTTTCGACCTGAGGGGCCCATCTTCCAGTGTCATATCTTTTAGCCTTTTGTTTCTGATCATAGGGCGTTCTTGGCAAAGATACTGGAGTAGCATTGCCATTTCCTACTCCAGGTGTATCGCGTTTAGTCAGAACTCTGTACTATGTCCTGTCCGTCTTGGGTGTCCCTGCACGGCATAGCCCATAGCTTCTCTGAGTTACTCAAGCCCCTTCGCCACGACAAGGCAGCAATCCATGAAGGGGTTAAGGCAACACACATTACGTTAAATAAGATGGGTCTGTTTTTAGAAATGTACACAGAGTTCAAATGCCACAATACACTCCAACTGCACCTATTTCCTGACAACATACCTTTATTTCCTGGTACTTGTTACAGATTATCCTGTGCCTCATTCATTATGTTATGTGTACATTTTATACATTTAATTTTTTAAAATGCCACATTTATTTCCATTCCAAATATCTGATTTGAGAATTATGGCCATTTTGAAATTAAGTGATTTGAAATATAATGTCGACCTGTCTACTGTGACTAAATTCAATGGACAGAACTAATCCCAGCATGCAGATAACTATATTGTATCTGTCTGTGATACATGTATTCAAGATCATAGAATTATACAGTAATGAAGGGCCAGTAAAGCCATTAAGTCCAACGCTTTGCTCAAGGAAGGAATCCAAAGTATATCTGGCAGATAATTGTCCACTTTTCTCTTCAATGCCTCCAGTGTTGGAGCATTCACCACCTCCCAAGATAATCAGTTGCATTGTCACACTGTTCTAACAGTTAGGATATTCTTTCCGATATTCAACTGAAATCTGGCTTCCTATAACCTGGCCCCATTAATATGCACTCTTTTCTCTGGTATAATGGTGAACAGACCATGCCCCTCCTCAGTATAACAATTTTTCAAGTACTGTATTGGAAGAGTACTATCATCAGGCCAGAACAGAAGGAGGCCCAGAGGGGCCAGTTGGCATAGGCCTACAATTTTGAGGGGGGCTACTTCAAGAGAGTTAAGGAGCATCTTTTAGCACTAAATATTAAAATTAGAAAGAAGATTAATATACAGTAGATGAAATATAAACAACTGGTTTTACAGATAGTCTCACAGAATTGTAACTCATTCTGACTCTCTTCTAATTCTAACAGGCAGGGAGGGCAGATTAAGGTGGTCATGGCAACCCTAAGGCCTAGGTAATTATTTTGTGTGGGTTCCTCATTCTCCCCCACTCCTCACCTCACTTACTCATCATGCTCTCCTTGAAAAAAATCAATTCAGTGTCATGTGCAAAAGTGTGCTAGAGATATTACACAGCCATAAGATCACACTCAGGGCACACTGGTGTACACATACACATTTAATATAGCAACTTTTATTATAGACAGCAATGCAATCTAAAAAAGACATTCAAATTGCATCTGCAAGCCAGCAAGATTATAAGCCATGTCCTTTTACTGGTTATTTCTCATTAAATAATTTAAGTGTAAAAGAAACACCCATAATTGTTGCTAAATAATTGCCCCCACCGGCAAAGTCTGTACCTTAATCCACACTTGCCAATAGGTTAGACTCAAAACCTGAACCAAATAGTAAAAATGTACATTGCATTCACTTTGGTTTATTTGAAATGGTTTATTTTGGCACATTTTCATTTATGATTGGAATGTGCAAAATTATACTGGAAAGCAGTTGCTCGCAATAATTGACTGTTCCCATGTGGTGAACACCACACCATTACTACCGCCAACATTGATGTCCATTTGGGGAATATTTGGATGTTTCTGCCTTTAATTATGATTATGAATTGCGATGTTGGATAATTGGGAGGTCCTTAGTGTGTGGAGATTCCCACAGTATTAAGTTGTGCAGCTAGAAAAAACCACCACATCAATAATTAACATTGATAAGAGGGGTACAATTGACACTGAAGAATTTCTAAAACTTCATGTGTTTGAACGATAAGGATAATCATTCATTTTCAACTCACCTTTTTTACACTGATAAATGCAAATATAAATGACACTGGCTGTGTTGGAGTTAGTTGAAGCAATCATTGTACTGTGCACCTTGTTTTTTTATTTAATAAAGGGGATGTATCTTCTAATGTGAGTGTTTTGACCAATAGGAAAATTATATTGCATGGAAAGAAGCAGGTAAAGCAGCAATGAGTGGCTCTTTGATGGACTATTATGTTGTTCACCAGCTGATGGTTGAAAGTCATTGTGATGTTTAACCATATAGCCCTTGCTTGTTTCACTAGCCTGAGGCCCCCAACATGTTATCTTCTTTTTGCTGCCACCAGTTGACTTCTGTCAACACTCTTTAATTAGAAAGACTGAGGTCCAAGCTGAGTATAATGTTGAATAATACAGGTTTATTGACTACAGATTGCGTAAACAGGTTCTTCACAGATTTTAGTGTATTCATTAGATTACTAATATCTTGTTTCACTCTTAACTCTTTAAGCTCTGTGTAAGTTCCACACTCTTAACTCCTAACTCTGTTGCCCTCTTTAACTACCACAGACTAACTTCCACTAATCTCTCACTCTCACTGACAGAACTCCCTAGACCAGGGGTCATCAACCCCTGGTCCATGGCCCGGTGCCGGTCCGTGGGCTTGCTGGAACTGGGCCACGGACACGGGTCTCTGCCCCCCCGCCCCGCCTGGGGTGTGTGTTGCACTAGCGGAGGGGCATGCCGTGCTGGTGCTAAACCTTCCCCCAGTACCCCTCACAGGAGAGGGCGGCCTCCCTGCCGCCGCCGCCGCCACCAAGTATGGCTCGCCTTCCTGGGCCTCCCAGGAAGGCACGGCGGAAGGGGAGAAAGAGGCAATGGCAGCCCAAGGATCATCCACCACTCGGGGGCGGCAGTGGCAGGGAAGCCGTGCTCCCAGAACCTCGGAGGTTCTGCAGACAAACCCGGCCTAGCCCACCTTTCCCACTCAGGAAGAGTCGGCCGGGCAGGAAGCAGCAGGACGCTCCCACACACGCGCGCCCACCCGGCCACTCACCCTGGGTAGGGTGGTGCCGAGCCCGGTGGCCAGGCATCGGTGCTTCCCGGGTAGGCTGCCCCACGGCAGCTTCCGCGCAGGGAACGGACACTGCTCTCCTGTGAGGTGTGCTGGGGGAAGATTTAGGACCAGCACGGCATACTCCTCCGCAAGTGCGACACACCCACCCATGAGCGTGGGGGTGCCCCACCCCCCAACTGGTCCTTGCACGGAGCCCACACACCCCCACCGGTCCGTGGACCAAAAAAGATTGAGGACCACTGCCCTAGACTCTCCTTCCCCCCTCCCTTCTGGTTTCTCTGGCTCCTCCGCCTCCCAACAACTCCCATTGGTGCAGGCTAATACCCTGACATATATGGGAAGGCAGGGTGTCCGCTACAGTCATAAATGGAAGAATATTCTTCACTGCATTCTTGGTACGAGGGGTTGCTGTAAGTATTGAGCCTTTCCCAGAAAAAATTGAGCTAGGAAGCTATAAATTGCAGGGTGTATTCGCCAAGTTGTCTGTATTCAATGTTGCAAAAATCAACTACCTATGATTTTAACTTGATTTTAACTATGATTTTCCGGTCCAAAGTGAAAATGGCAGCACCTCCAGAAAAGTTCAATGTGGAAGAGCATAGGGCCATAATCAAGTTCCTGTTTCTCCAAGGGAAAGGTGCAAAGCAGATCCGTGATGAAATGTCACAAACTATGGGTGACAGTGGCCCTTCATATGCAACAGTTAAACGTTGGGTTGCCAATTTTTAAACTGGCCATTTCAGTGTTGAAAGTGAGAAACCCAGTGGAAGGCCTGTTTCTGTCTCTGTGCCTGCAAATGTGAAAGCCATCCATGACATGATCATGGAGGGCCGCCGAATGCAGGCCAAAAGTATCGCTATATATCTGAGAATATCACGTTAGACAGTTGGTGCCATTACCCACGACGACTCGGAAATGAGAAAGCTGGCAGCAGTCTAGAGGGGTGGGGGAGAAATCTAGACACAGTCTAGAGGGACGGGGCAGAAATCTAATAAATAAATAAACAAACAAACAAACAAATAAATACCCAAACTTTGGACAACCGAACAAAAGAGGAAGTGTGTGGAGTAATCAGTTGCTGTTAAGGAACATTTTGCAAGAAATTAGTCAGATTTCATGGGCAAACTGGTAACTGGTGACAAGAGATGGATCTACTGTTGTGATCCCGAGACAAAGGAACAATCTAAGGAAGGGAGGCACAATGGTTCCCCCAGGCCAAAGCAGTTCCAAGTGCAAAGTTCGGTGCAGAAGCAAATGGCAACAGCTTTTGGGGATAAGATGGGGGTTCTGCTGGTGGACTACCTCCAACAGGGTTCAACCATCAATACAAAATATTGCTGTGCTTTATTGATGAAGATGAGGCAAAACTCAAGGAAAAACACCAAGGAAAGCTCTCTAAAGGTGTCATCCTGTTGCATGACAACGCCTCGTCACACAGTGCAGATGAAACAATGGCAAAACTGACGTCCTTAGGCTTTCAAGTGATGCCCCATCCATCCCATTCTCCCAACCTGGCTCCTTCTGACCATTATCTGTTCCCCAAACTCAAAAAACACGTAAAGGGACAATGATTTGGGAGAGTTCTGGAGGCAACTATTGCTGCAAATGAGTGGTTACACCAGCAGTCAGAAGACTGCAGGGAGTTAAGAAGCTGCAGGACTGATGTCACAAGTGCATTGACTTCCTGGGGGGAATATGTAGAATAGTGTGGCAGTTACAGCTTTCTAGCTCATTTTTTTCTGGGAAAGGCTCAATACTTATCAGCACCCCCTCATATCATATTTTGTCAGAGAGGAAGCTTACTCTGTGAGGTTCTTGTGAACAAATTGGTGATAATGGAAACCTGAGATTGGGCAATGTTTTCCAAATACTGTAATCACATTGTATATTTTTCTGTCATTATCCATGACTGTGGCCTCTAATGAGAGGACCTTTAGTATTAAAAAATGAATTAAGTCATACTTTCGGTCCACAATGGTACAAGAACGGTTGAATAGTTTAGCTATTTTGACATCAACAGTGCTTGATTTTTCTGATATTATTCATAAATTTTCCCAAAGAAAAGCATGTAAAACATTTCTAAATGTGATGCCCATTTCGGATCTGAAATTCCCAATATAGAATGCATGTGATGCTTTCTCATTACAGTAATGTACTTTTAAAATAGTCTTAGTATTACACATATCTTGAATAAAATTGCTTGCCATTCCTTTTTTATAAATCATTTTATTGAAATCATTTATTTTGCAATTAATGTAATGTCAGTAAGGAGTATTTTATCAGTATGTAATTTCTTTAAGGTTCAGATATGGGATTACAACTGATATGGATAATTCCTGAAATCCTTACAATTAGTTTGAATTTAGAAAGAATTATATCAATGATGCTGTATCCAAGATGGTAGTTCCACTATTATCACCTACAAACATGATTTGTTGCTCTTCGAAAAATTTATTTTTATTGTTTTTATAGTGAGTGAATTGTAGTTATGTGCAAGCGTATTTGAAACTCTGATCACTGGAATTATGGATAATATGACTCGAATCTACATAATTTGCTGACAGGCTATATAAAGCAGCATATCTTGCCAATGAGACATTGCCATATATAGCCCTTACAGTGCTAAAAATGACCAACAAGAAGAAAAAACAATGAGGCCACATGTACAAGTCAGTGCTCACCCCTTCGCAAACCTACCAACAGGGAAAAGTATGGTGGAATTCCTTGTTATATGGCAATGAAGCTAGAGAGTTAAGAGATGGTTGGTTTGAGTCCCAACAGCTACTGGGTGAAAAAGAACCCATTGAAGTTATCATTAAGAAACCTCAGTTGTTGTTAAATAAAACTTGGTTAGTTAATCAGAACATCTCCATGTTTCTACAAAGGGAAATGGGGGAATTGTCACAAGAAAAACTCAAATCAAGTCACACTTAGCTTTCTTGTTTCTTTTGCAAGAGAGGAATAAAGGAGCTTTCAGTGACTGAATTATGCTACCAACATGAAAATGGTTTCTTGAAATTCAGCACATTTTAGTTTTAAGCTGTTTCTGCCAATAAGTAAGTCTTACGAGGGGCATTTCACTTTCTTAAAATTGGGGAGTGCACAAAAGCTGGGGAATGCCCACATGGGGAAGGGAAACCCCTGTGGGACAGTTTGGAACCCCAGTAAGCCCAAAATTCATCACCGGAGTATAAGATTTCCTACCCCAGCAACCTCCTTCATGGATTGCTGCCTTGTTGTGGTGAAGGGGCTTGAGTAATTCAGAGAAGCTATGGGCTATGCCATGCAGGGATACCCAAGATGGGCAGGTCATAGTGGAGCCAGACATCCTGGAGAGTGAAGTCAAGTGGGCCTTAGAAAGCTTGTCTAACAACAAGGCCAGTGGAGGTGATAGCATTCCAGTTGAACTATTTAAAATCTTAAAAGATGACGCTGTTAAGGTGCTACATTCAATAAGCCAGGAAGTTTGGAAAACTCAACAGTGGCCAGAGGACTGGAAAAGATCAGTCTGCATCCAAATCCCAAAGAAGGGCAGTGCCAAAGAATGCTCCAACTACCATACAATTGCACTAATTTCACACGCTAGCAAGGTTATGCTCAAAATCCTACAAGGTAGGCTTCAGCAGTATGTGGACTGAGAACTCTCAGAAGTAGAAGATGGATTTCGAAGGGGCAGAGGAACTAGGGACCAAATTGCAAACATGCATTGGATTATGGAGAAACCCAGAGAGTTCCAGAAAAAAAAATCTACTTCTGCTTCATTGACTATGCAAAAGCCTTTGACTGTGTGGAGAATAACAAACTATGGGAAGTCCTTAAAGAAATGGGGGTGCTTGACCAGCTTATCTATCTCCTGAGAAACCTATACGTAGGACAGGAAGCAACAGTTAGAACTGGATATGGAACAACTGATTGGTTCAAAATTGGAAAAGGAGTATGACAAGGCTGTATATTGTTCCCCCAGCTTATTTTACTTATATACAGAATACATCATTCGAAAGGCCGGACTGGAGGAATCCCAATACAGAACTAAGATTGCAAGAAGAAATATCAACAACCTCCGATATGCAGATGATACCACTCTGATGGCAGAAAGTGAGGAGGAACCTTGTAATGAGGGTAAAAGATAAGAGTGCAAAAAAATGGTCAGAAGCTCAACATCAAAAAAACTAAGATCATGGCCACTGGTCCCATCAGTTCCTGGCAAATAGAAGGGGAAGATATGGAGGCAGTGACAGATTTTACTTTCTTGGGCTCCATGATCACTGCAGATGGAGACAGCAGCCCCGAAATTAAAAGACACCTGCTTCTTGGGAGGAAAGTGATGACAAACCTTGACAGCATCCTAAAAAGCAGAGACATCACCTTGCCAATAAAAGTCCGAATAGTCAAAGCTATGGTTTTTCCAGTAGCGATGTATGGAAGTGAGAGCTGGACCATAAAGAAGGTGGACTGCCGAAGATTTGATGCTTTTGAATTGTGCTGCTGGAGGAGGCTCTTGAGAGTCCCCTAGACTGCAAAGAGAACAAACCTATCCATTTTGAAGGAAATCAGCCCTGAGTGCTCACTGGAAGGACAGATCCTGAAGCTGAGGCTCCAATACTTTGGCCGTCTCATGAGAAGAGAAGACTCCCTGGAAAATACCCTGATGTCAGGAAAATGTGAAGGCAAGAGGAGAAGGGGACAACAGAGGATGAGATGGTTGGACAGTGTCGTTGGACAGTGTCACCAAAGCTATCAACATGAATTTGCTCCAACTCCGGGAGCCAGTGGAAGACAGGAGGGCCTGGCATGCTCTGGTCCATGGAGTCACGAAGAATCGGACATGAATAAATGACTAAACAACAACAAACCCCAGCAACAGGCTGGTCTGAAAGAAGAGGAGAGGCCAGCCACTCATGGCTTGGCTTTTTCTAATGGGAAAGGCATTCTAACTCCTTGATGGCATCACCTACTATTTTCTACAAGAAAAACACAGAGTTTCCTGACATCTTGTGAAGGAGGTCCAGGAGAGAGAGAGTGATCCCATGAGAGAGAGGGAGAAGAGGGAGTAAGATGCCGGAAGGTGCTGGTGTGGAGGCGGACTCAAAGGAGAACATGACCAAGGAGGGGGAAAGAACAGAGTGAAGTGGGAAATTTGAAATATGTCTCGTAGAGGAGGGCGGGATCAGGAAGGGGGAGGGGTGGGAGCTGTAAGTCTGGGAAGAGGGTATAAGTAGCCAGGGAGAGCATCAGTTTGAGGGAGAACTAGAACTGTGGAAGCGCAAGAGAGAACTGGAGAGGTTTTGAGAATATGAGAGGGTAAAGACCCAAGTGTTACTCTGTGATTTTCCTAACCTCAAATTAGGAGGGCTGCTGCCTGATCCCATCTCTAAAGAAGTAGGTGAGGTGCGGTAAGAAAGACTAGAATGGCCGGTTATAGTCTTCCCAAAAAACAAAGTCGAGCACGCCAGGTGATCCGCCCAGATTCTCGGTACAACATGCCTCCACCTGAGGAGGACTGGGCTTGGCACCCATGCTGCAGCACCATTTGCACAGTGAGGAGCGCTCCCCTTCGGAAGCCCACCAATGTGGAGAAGTTTGGCCCAGCAACCCTGTGAGTTCAGCCAATTTGGGACGAGAATTTGTGTTAGACAGTTATGACATGTTGCCTGAGTTAACTTTCTTTGATCCAATTATGAACGGTATCGATCAACATGTAATCAATAGAGAAGAAGTTAAGGTAAAGAAAACATCTCCTGTGATATTTCCTGCGCAAAATGAGGAATTGTCAAAATTTGAAACTGAATCCGATCACACACCTTAAAGACTATTTTTAAAAAAATCAAAACAAAACCATTACAGCTTCAGCTTTTCATGCCCACTTTATCAGAGACATGAATAATTACCCACGGTATACAAAGCATATACATAGTATATGAGGCTGTAGATAGTTGGTGTCAGAAGGAAATGAAATGGAAAAGGTACTGGAGGGGGCAACATGTCAGTCACCTCTACCTCCTACACTTCTGCAATCTTCTCAAGGCAACTACCCACTTAGATTTCAATTTTGTTTACTAACATTCTGATCCTGGAAGCTCTGTTTTCCATGCCTTTCTTTAATTATCACTTTGTAAAGGAACAGTGGGTGTAAACATTATCTCTTGGTACAGAAAGTCCAAGTTACAAGTACCACATGGATGCAAGACAGCTGAAAAAAGCACAAAACTTGCCCACTTCTAGTTTGCTAAGTACTGGGAAGTACAAATAAGGGAAGAAACCTTTTGATCAAAAATTAGTGCTAAGTGTTCCTATTATCAGTAGAGGGCAGTGGTAGATACACACACACACACAAATCTACTTTCTCCCTTCTATTTCAAGTGAAAGCCTTATACACGTCTTTCACTTGTATAAAAATCATGTTGGAACTTGAAAACATACAATTGCACTAATTTCACAAGCCGGAATTATGATTTCCGGAAGAAATATTAACGGCCTCCAATATGCAGATGATACCACTCTGATGGCAGAAAGTGAGGAGGAATTAAAGAACCTCATAATGAGGGTGAAAGAGGAGAGTGCAAAAAATGGTCTGAAGCTCAACATGAAAGAAAGATAATGGCCACTGGTCCCTTCATCTCCTGGCAAATAGAAGGGGAAGATACGGAGGCGGGGCAGATTTTAATTTCTTTAATTTCTTTGGATCACTGCAGATGGTGACAACAGCCATGAAATTAAAAGAAGATGACTGCTTCTTGAGAGGATAGTGATGACAAACCTAGACAGCATCTTAAAAAGCAGAGACCTCACCTTGCCAACAAAAGTCCGCATAGTCAAAGCTATGGTTTTTCCAGTAGCGATGTATGGAAGTGAGAGCTGGACCATAAAGAAGGTGGACTGCCGAAGATTTGATGCTTTTGAATTGTGCTGCTGGAGGAGGCTCTTGAGAGTCCCCTAGACTGCAAAGAGAACAAACCTATCCATTTTGAAGGAAATCAGCCCTGAGTGCTCACTGGAAGGACAGATCCTGAAGCTGAGGCTCCAATACTTTGGCCATCTCATGAGAAGAGAAGACTCCCTGGAAAAGACCCTGACATTGGGAAAATGTGAAGGCAAGAGGAGAAGGGGACGACAGAGGACAAGATGGCTGGACAGGGTCATTGAAGCAACCAACATGAATTTGACCCAACTCTGGGAGGCAGTGGAAGACAGGAGGGCCTGGCATGCTCTGGTCTATAGGGTCAACGTAGAGTTGGACATGACTTAACGACTAAGCAACAACAACAAGACATCTGCCTTCCAAACCTACACACTCTTCAGTCCTGAGATGGGACTGGAAGGCACCATCAACTCTATCTTGGAGATTATTTTTAAAACAAATGAATGTAAAGCCTAAGCAGTGGAAGGATAGCACTCTGGGAATTGCAGTGGTTGTACTTGCAGCTTTTCTTGCTAGGAGATTTGGGGAGTTATACATATAGCAGTGTTTCCAAACTGTGGATGATAATGTAGTTCTCCATATCCTGATGCTGGCAGACAGGGAAAGATTTTAGCTAATTTCAAGAAGGCAGACGTTTTTGAATAGATGAGATAGTCCTCTAGACATTTATTACATGACATGAGTGAGGATTGCAGCAATTGAGAATGCTGAAAGGTACATTAATTACAAAGTCCTATAAGACAATGGGTTATCTAGTATTAGATGATGATTATGATGATGATGATATGCTGTCAAGTCAGTTCTGACTTCCGGCAACTCTTTTCAGGGTTTTCTAGATAGATTGTATTCAGAAGTTCTTTACCATTCCTTCTTCTACAGGCACTATGGCGTTCTGCAGTTTGCCGAAGGCCACACAAGCTGGATCTTCTCCCAGAAGGCACCGTGTGGAATGGAACTCCCAATCACTGGTATGGCAGTTAAACACCTGACTCGCTGAGCTATCCAGACAGGTATCCAACCATTAGTAATTAGCTAACTCTATATCCCTTGTTTTCTGCCTCTTTCCTTTGATCTTCCCAACAACCCTGCGAGATAGGGAAGAGAAAGAAAGAGAGAGAGAGAGAGAGAGTGACTATCCCATGATCATCAAATGAGTTTCATGGCTGATTGGATTATGAACCTGCAACTTCCAAGTATCAATCTATTGCTCTAGATAGATTGATACTAACCATTGTACACGCCAAATCTGAGGAACAAACTACTTTTGATTGGGACTGAATAGATGTTGTAGCTAGCCAGGTGCTAGTTTCATCTTCTAAACGAGCTGTGCACAATTCTCTAGAGAAGCCTGGGGGCTGAAAGCCTTGATTTAGTGACATGCAAACTGGGGCTTTCCAGATGGGATGGGATTGTAAACCCCTGCATTCTTTGCCAGTGGACACTTCTGGGCAGAGCTGGTGGAAGTTGCACTCAAAAGACATCTGCAGGTTCATTTTTTCCTCCGTCCAGCTTAACTAAAAATGAGATCTACTCCTTAATAGACACGTGTAGGAGTGTAAGATAAAGGTAAAGGCTCCCCCTTGACATTTAGTCCAGTCGCGTCTGATTCTAGGGGGAATTGCTCATCCCTGTTTCCAAGCCGTAGAGCCAGTGTTTGTCTGCAGACTGTTTCCGTGGTCACATGGCAAGCTGCTACCTTCCCACTGTGGTGGTACCTATTTACCTATTTGCATTTTTACATGCTTTTGAGCTGCTCAGTTGGCAGGAGCTGGGACAAGCGACAGGAGCTCATTCTGCCACGTGGATTCGAACTGCTGATTTTTCAACCTTGCAGTCCAGAGGCTTTGTGGTTTAACCCACAGTGCCACCACGTCCCACTGTGTAGGAGTGTATTCTCTATCATTTATGTTCAAAACATTTCCAGAGTTAGATTACTACAAGATGTTCTGCATGGGTCTGTCCTTGAAGAAGCTTTTATGAATTCAGAATGCAGAAGACAGTGTTTTCTTTCATGATTTTAACTCTCTACTCAGTGGGCTGCTGGGGATGGGAAAGATCAGTCTTACCAAAAGTCTGAACTGATCGATCCCAGAAAACCTTTGACATTAGAGAACTATACAAAGGGCCAGATCTATGCATCTCCCTTTCCCCCACAAAATCCCTCAAGTTCTTCAGGTGCCAAATAATAAGAAATACAGTGGTGCCTTGATTTACGACCATAATCCGTTCCAGAAGATGGGCGTAACTTGAATTGGTCGTAAGTTGAAGCACCATTTCCCATAGGAATGCCTTGGAACATGATTAATCCGTTCCAGAAGAAAAAAAAAACACATCAATCAATCAATCAATCAATCAATCAATCAATCAATCAATCAATCAATCAATCAATCAATCAATCAATCAATCAATTCACTGCAAACCCCATAGGAATGTGTAGGGGCCCAATTTTTTTTAACCCAAACCAAAAAAAAAACACAGCCAGCCCCATTGGAACACCATGGGGCTGGGAAAAACAACACAAAACAACCCCCTCACACACAGCCAGCTCCATTGGAATGCCATGGGGCTGAGGGAAAAAACACAAAACACCCCACACACATACAGCCAGCCCGAATGCGATGGGGCTGGGGGGAAAAATACCAAAACACAAAAAACATCACAGCACAGAAACATAACCCTCCAAAACCCAAACCCACCCTGCAGAATAAAGTAAATGTACTTACTTAGGAGCAGAAAGCAGCTCCAGGCAGTCTGAAGCCTCCTCCGATGCACTCACTCTAACCATTGGGGTGAAAGAGCTACAAAGAACCAGCCTTTTTGCCTACCAATGGTTAGCAAATTTGAATTCCCTGCCTTTTTCCGGTCGCAACTTGAAGTTCTGGCCACAAGTCGAAGCGAAACTTTGCAGCCGGAGCTGGTAGCAACTTGAAATGGTTGTAAGTCGGGACGTTCGTAAGTCGAGGCACCACTGTATGTAAGTGTTGGTTAATCCTGATCATAAACATATTGGAGCAGAATTCTCCACTATCTGTATTGACTAAGTTCAATGGCTACAGCTGCTCATAGCACATTGTACCTGGTTGCCAGGTAAGAGTTCGAGATGAGGAGTCTCTTGGGGAAAAATTGATAACCTTTGTTTGGCACCACAAGCATTGTTCACATGGATTCTGACCTAGGTTTTGAAGACGTAATTGCTCAAATCCTTGAATGGATTAATCTTTCAGTTTCAATTTTTTAAAAATCTCATATCATCACCATCCCAAATGTTAAGGCAGGTGTGTATTTTGATACATTTTTTATTTTAAAATAAACTCAGATTAAATTTTCATCTATCCTTGGAGGGCTGCACATCCCAAGATCTTGATCATTCCAACATAAAAAGGGGGGATCTAGTCAAGATGAAATGCCTCTTCAAACAGAACATTGAATTTAATTTCAGGGAAGTCCTGGTGTTTGCATTCCAGCAATGGCATGGCTAAAGGCAAAAAGGTAGCACTAACAATATGAACATAGCTTAAAGCTGTTCCTAATTTTTAAAACAAGATTGCAAACTATATCAAGCCCTCTTCTTGTTAAAAATTTCCAAATCTCAAGGACACCAGAGGCAGCATAAAATGCCTGGAACTATTCATTTTTTAAATCAGAAGTACAGTATATATTATCCTGGTTGCTTTTAGCTAGGATTAATTAAATCAGTGTGACCAGCACAAGGTTACTTTTCTTTATCTTGATTAAGTCTATTCATATACTTTATTTTTACTCTTTGTTTCTTATTAGAGACATCAATCCCAATTTAAATCAGAACAGTGATCCTCTTTAATTGCATACCTGTTGATCAACTCACTGTGCATTTATCTTCGTTTGATGTCTGATGCATTAATATTAGGAGTAAGTTGTTGCTGTTTAGTCATTAAATCGTGTCCGACTCTTCGTGACCCCATGGACCAGAGCACGCCAGGTGTTCATGCCTCCCGGAGTTGGGTCAAATTCATGTTGATCGCTTCGATAACATTGTCCAACCATCTCATCCTCTGTCATCTCCTTCTCCTCTTGCCTTCACACTTTCCCAACATCAGGGTCTTTTCCAGGGAGTCTTCACATCAGATTGCATTGCGTCCATAACGTAAGAAAAAAAAAATTCTGTCTGCACCATCTTAAGTTTCCGCATCAGCTTCAAAGGGAGTCCCATGTAGAGCGCGTTACAGTAGTCTAATCTAGAGATTACGAGCGCATGTACTAAGGTAGTGAGCGCCCCCGTGCCTAGGTAAGGTCACAGCCGGGCAATCTGCCAAATGTGGAAAAAGGCAGTGCGGACTACCGATGCCACCTGCGTTTCCATGGTGAGCGTCGGGTCCAGGTGTATCCCCAGGCTGTGGACCCCACTCTTCGTGGCCAGGGCCAGCCCCTCAAACATGAGGGAGTTTCCCAAGCCACCATTCACAGGGTCACCCACTCTCAAAATTTCCATCTTATCCGGGTTCAGCCTCAGCCCGTTCTCCTGTATCCATTGCAGTACGCCCCCCAGGCAGCACTGGAGGGACAGGACGGCATCACCTGCAGTTGGTGAAAAGGAGATGTAAAGCTGGGTGTCATCAGCATATTGATGACATGATGCTCCACACCCCCTGATGACCTCACCCAGCGGCCTCATATAGATGTTAAACAGCTTTGGGGAAATAGTCGACCCCTGTGGAACCCCACATTTGAGACTCCATGGGGACGAAATACTCTCCCCAAGCTGCACTCTCTGGGGGCAGTTCTCCAAGAAGGAACGGAGCCAGGCCAGAGCCAAGCCACCGATACCCAACTCAGAGAGCCTCCCCAGGAGGATACTGTGGTCGACAGTATCGAAGGCCGCCGAGATGTTGAGGAGGACCAACAAAGATATTTTACCCCTGTCGGCCTCCCTCAACAAGTCATCATACAGGGCGACCAATGCCGTCTCTGTACCGTGGCACGGCCTGAAGCCTGAGTGAAATGGATCCAGGGCATCTCTTTCATCCAGATGTGCCTGAAGCTGGTCAGCCACCACCCTCTCGACCACTTTGCTCATGAAAGAAACATTGGTGATGGGCCTATAATTGCCAATTTCATCTGCCACCAAATTAGGTTTCTTTCTTATGGGCCTAATGAGTGTCTCCTTGAGGGCAGAGGGAAACCTGACCTCAAGGAAAGACCCATTTATTATTGCAGTGGCCCATTCTGTTCTTATCGGCCTGGCTGCTTTGATTAGCCAGGCCAGGCAAGGGTCCAAGGAGGAGGTGGTGGCTCGACAGCGATCAAGCACCCTGGCTACAGAATCAGGCGTGATAGGCTGAAAGGAGTCAAGGGTTACTGGGCAAGACGGCGCACCGGACATCTCTGCTCGACTCACTGTGTTCAAAAAAGGAGAGAGGTCCCGTCGGATTGCCTCCACTTTAGATTTTAAAAAGGCTGCAAACTGGTCAGGTGAAAAACTAGGGGGAGGTCTGTCACCCAGACCAGTTCCGGATAGGTCGCGTACTATACGGAATAACTCCGCCTGCTGGTTGGACGCTTTGCTTATCTGGTTAGTGAAGTAAGTTCAACAAGCAGCCTTTACCTTAGACAGGTAAAGGTTAGTTGCAACCCTGACAGCTATCCTATTATAATCCGTCGGGTTCTTCCTCCACCTACGCTCTAGCCGTCTCCTATGTCGCTTCAGCACTCGAAGCTCCTGGTTAAACCAGGGTGCTGGCCGAGCTCTACAACGGAGAGAGTGTTTAGGCGTGATCTTGTCTATAGCCCTGGTTGTAAAGGTGGACCAGCTATCAACCAGAGCGTCGACAGGAGCGCTAACCAGGTCTGCCATGACACCTCTCATTACATCCTGGAATCCAGCAGGATCCAGTAGCCTTCAAGGGCAGACCACAGAAATAGGTCCCCGCTCCCTGCGAGGAGGGAGAGGCACTGTGAGGTTACATTTTATCAGGTGGTGATCTGACCATGACAAGGGGACCGACATGAGGTCAGACACCATCAGACCACACTCACTCCAACTGGTGGAAAAAACAGGTCCAATGTGTGGCCACCCACATGGGTGGGACCGTTGACATGTTGGGACATGTTCAAGGAAGTCATGGTTTCCAAGAACTCAAGAGCTGACCCAGATGCCTCTGTCCCCACATGCACGTTGAAAGCCTTAGGGATCCCAATAGTGCTGCGGAGACAAAGTCTGTCAACTCCGGAAGGGAAGTGGCTGGATCGTGGGGAGTGTCACGTTCCCGGGGATTACAACAGCCAAAGTCCGATAAACCAGTCCAGGGTCAGGAATACCAAGAATGCAAAGCCAGTGTCCATAAACCAACTCACAGAATGCAGTCCAAGGTCAGAGTCCAGAGTCAGATACACAGCATAGTCCAGGGTCAGAATCCAGAGTCAGGAACACGGTTCAAGGAGCATGGATGCAAGCCAGGAGTTTTGACTCGTTGCTTCCACAGAAATTCTGGCTGACTAGGAGCTGTTCTATAGTAAAACAGCTCCTTGAGCTGCTGGAAACCTTTCCATCCTGTTAATACTCAGGCCTAGTTGAACGGATATTGCTGTGGACAGCCTTTGAGCCATCCTCTGACCTTTTTGTCCTAAGTCTTTCCCGAAGCATGGCCCAAAGCTTGTCTGCTGAGGAAGGAGAATCTGGAGGCGGTTCAGGTGTTTCTGATCTCTCAGCATTCTCTTCAGCCTCAGTTAACCCTTCTGGTTCCAGGTCTTCGGCTGCACTCATGACAGGGAGTGCGGTAACCCAGCAAAATCCCAATATCATCCCTGGCCCCAGTCGACACATGGAGTGCCTCTAGACCCGGCTTTACCACCGAAGAGCACCTAGTAACCTCCAAGCTGGATTTATGTTAATGGAGAAAGTGACACATTGATTTGAAGAGAATCTTGCTATGTATGTTCATATTGCTTTCAGCTCCCATGAAACAGAGCTGAAAGTAATATGAACATACATAGACCATAAATAATCTATGTATTATGATCTATGTACAGCTGTGCAGCCTGTAACAGGATGAAGTGTCTTAGCATACTCATGCCAAGGATCTAATTTATTTCTCAATATTAAACTGTTTCGTGGAGAAATAGTAGATATCACATGGTTAATCAATCAGATGACATAAATCGATCACAGTTAGCAAATTGTTGTAAGCCGCCCAGAGACCTTTGGGTAGAGTGGGCGGCATATAAATTAAATAAATAAATAAATAAATAAATAAATAAATAAATAAATAAATAAATAAAAGTTATGCTTCAGATATCACAGAGTTATTCTTCAGATATCAGTGATGTTTTAATAAAGGTTTGGGCAAAATGTGGCCTTCCAGAAATGTCTGGGCTTCCATTTCTCTCCATTCATCAGCCTTCCTCTCCACTGGCTGTTCTGGGTAGGGACTTATGGGGGTGACAGTCCAGCAGCATCTAGAACAGTGATTCCCAAACTTGAGTCCCCATATGTTCTTGGAGTATAACTCTCAAAAATTGTTGCTAGCACAGCTAGTGATGAAAGCTTCTAGGAGTTCTAGTGCAAGAACATATGGGGACCTTTGTTTGAGCACCATTGATCTAGAGAATCATACTCTGACAGTGCTTATTCGTGGCTCCTTCTCAAACTGAGAGGATGTAACAAGGGGTGTACCAAAAGCCTCAGTTCTGGGCCCAGTTCTCTTCAATATTCTTTTAATGACCTGGATGAGGTGGTGCTAGGACTGCTAATCAAATTTGCAGATGACATAATATTGGGTGGAATACCCTGGAAGACAAACAAAATGCAAAAAAGATTTTAATCAGCTCCAGCACTGGGCTGAAAATAAGAGAATGAAATTTAACAGGGCTAAGTGCAAAGTTTTAGGGCCAAAAAAAAAAAAAATAAATAAATGCAGTTACAAGACAGAGGATATCTGGCTCAGTAATACTGTGAGTGAGAAGGATCATGGAATTGTTTCAGATCACAAGCTGAATACGAGCCAACAGTGCAATGTGGCTGCAAAAAAAGTCCAATGCATATTCCCTGAAGTACTAGTTTCCCTATCTTCCTAGGCCTCATCTTGAGTGCTGTGCCCAGTTCTGGACACCACACTTGAAAAAGAATGTCAACAAAATGGAACAAATTCAGAGGACAACAAAGATGATCAGGGGACTGGAAACCAAATCTTATGGGGAAAGATTGAAAGAACTGGTCATGTTTAGCCTGAAGGAAAGAAGACTGATGGGATATATGATCATACTTTCAAACACTTGAAAAATTGTCATACAGAGAAGGGTCATGATCTGTTCTCAATAATTCCAGATTTCAGGATCTGTAATAATGAGGTCAAGTTACAGGAAGCCAGATTTCAGTTGAACACCATGGAGAATGTCTTAACTGTTAGAGCAGCATGATGGTGGAACTAATCACCTCAAGAGGTGGCATTTACTCCAATGCTGGAGACATTCAAGGGAAAATTGGACAACTACCCATCAGATCTGCTTTGATTCGGAGTCAGGAGGTTGGACTCAATGGCCTTATAGGCCCCTTTCAACTCAATTATTCTATGATTCTATGAAAATGAGAAGGGGGCACTTGTTCCCCTGGAATCTTAAATATATTTATTTTTGTAATGTAGACAGACAGAAAGTGATGCATACTGTGCATGCAAATTATGCTAAACAATGCATAATTTATTATGCAACTCCCACTCCTGAGCACATTATGCAGACATCCTTATTTGGAGGGTCACACATTGCCCACCATATCTCAGCAACTTCTCTTGTTGCTAATTTAAGACCCTTTATTTCTTGGTACACATTTTTGTTCTAGATAATATCCATTGGTTTGAAGAAATCCTGATTTTCTTCCTGCCATTCTGTTGCCCTATTAGTTGGTTGGTTGGGAATGTTACAATGTTATAAATTATATTATGGGGAGGGAGAAAAGGATACAGACTATAAATCAGGTAAAGGAAATTTATTATGTCTCTAAATGCTATAATCTGTCTTCCCATAATTGCTTCCATAGCAACACCATCATGAGCTAAGCCTACCCGATTCAGGGACATTTGGGGGAGACTGGAAACAAGATGATTGGCATTTGAGGCAAGTGACCCATGTCAGTACAAACAGAAAACAAGTCCTTCCATTTCTGTGATGCTAACATCTCCTGATTTCAAATTGCCTGTTACATCTATTGTTGTGTTCTCTCCTCTTAACCCCGCCAATGTTGGCAGTTCAGAATGGAACAGAATATAAGAATGTGTCCTGTCTTCAGACAAATATGTAAATACTGACAGAAACAAAGCAATTTGTGTGTTTCTGAGGTGAATGCAGGGCAAAGAGCCTAAGGGTGCTCATAGGGAAAAGACCCCCCCAACAGATCCATAATGTTAAATATGATATTTGTTAGGTTAAAAATGTTAAAATGGAAAGGACACCGTGATTGAACATGAAGAAAAGGGAATTGAAAGTATCAGTGCCTTATGAAGTATATGCTCAACTAGTGGAAAAGGCAGAGACTGACAGTTGAATTCCAACATTCACAATCTAATCTGGGAGGGTCTCTGAACAAGGTCTCTAGGCTGTACCAGGCACTTCTAGCAGTTTTTCCTAACAGTAGTGTAAGTGTCATCTATTGACTAAGCTTTGCTTTCTTAGCAAACAAACAAACAAACAAAGCAAACACCCCAAACCTCGTCTTTTATAAAAAAATAGTTACACTATTAAGACTGAGTGAGCATGCGTGTGCAGATGAACATCTGACTAACTATCTTGATTTTTGAATGGTTCAGTTTAGGATGCTAGAGTTAGTCTCCACAAGCTTTGGTTTCTCTTTGTTGTGCGCATGGTGATGTCACTTCCAATATTCATAGCAGCTGTTCCATGCTCCACTCTCCAGAGATCTGGTAACACACAAGTATTAAATGGATCCAGAGAAGGATCTGTCTGAAGTGCCTCCAAAAGTCATAGGGATAAAAGGCACAGATCTGTGTCTCCTGATTTCGGCAAAGATGAAGTCAGAGTTGCTTGAAAACAATTCCTCAGAATTCCCCATAATAATGGCAAACAAAGAAATGAAGGAAACAATTTGACCAAATATCTTCAGGGAGAGCAGAGTTTATTTATCAACTATAAGTCATTAAAATACGTTAAAATAAAATAAAAGCAGCAGGTGAGATAATTAATTAAAAAGCAAATACAATGAGACGTAAATAGGAATCAAAAAGACAGATGTACAGGAAACAAGCGAGCTCGGATGTTGATTGCAGCCAAGGCAAAGTTTGCCACGTTTAAGGTGGTATTGGCGTTGATGTCAGCCAGGAGCCAACAGACCTGGGCGAGATCAGGTCTGTCTTGGATGGAAGTCAGAGAACTTGCCAAAAACCTTGATCTAGGGGAGTGGTAATGTGGACATCTCAAAAGGTAGTGAGTGATGTCTTCGACTTCTCCCAGGTGGCAAGGACAAATTCTTAGATGATAGGGCAGATTCTCGTGTCTGCCCTCTAACACTCTTGAAGGCATACATTGAAAACGTAGAGCGGTGAAGGCCTTGCGAAGGGCGAATGTAGTTATCCAGGTCAAATAATTTTCCATGACAAAGGTTGACTTATAGAGTGGGAGTGAAGAGGAATAAGGTGAGCTAGAGATGGTGCAGAGGTCACTTCTGATATGAAAAAGGCGAATTGTGTCCTTGAGACTAGCTTTCACACATTTGAGCGGAAGAGCGGTTAAAGAATCTAAGTCGATGCCATAGGAGTCAGTTATTTGTTTCACAGCACTCACCCAGGATTTAAGAGAGGGGTTGGCCAGTTGTTCTCTGAAGCAGATCTTAGGTAAACTGGTATCATTCATTTGGGACAGTTTATGCCAGTACCGGACTAGTGCTAAATAGCAGGTGGCAGCTACAGAGATAAGGCCTACTTCTGCCCTAAGTAAGGAGGCTGGAGTACTCCGCGGGACACACAAGATGGAACGAATGAAGGTGTTCTGTGCGGCGTCTAGGGTCGAAATATTTGTGTATCCCCAGATTTCGGCCCCAAAGGTCATTTGGGGAATCAGTTTTTTGGCAAAAATTTCAGTAGCGGGGGGAACCAAGTTGCCTCCTTTAGACCTAGTAAAGTGTAGGAGGGCTTGGATGGCATGGGCGGCTTTGAGCCTTGCTGAGTCCAGGTGTTTTGACCAGGAAAGATGAGGGCCAAAAATAATACCCAAGTAACGAAAAGCTGACACTTGCTCGATTGGGAAGTCCCCAAGCCTCCAGGTATGTTTTCTGCGATGGTTCCCAAAGGTCATCACTTTGGTTTTTGCGTGATTTATTGTTAGTTTTTCATGGCTGCAGTAGGTACTTAATTTGGCCAGTAGTCTGCGTAGCCCAACCGGGGTGAGTGAAAAAAGAGCAATGTCATCGGCATATAATAATATTGGAAGTTTTATGTCCCCAATTGTCGGCGGAAAGAAATCGAGACCTTGGAGCTCAGGTACAATGTTGTTTATGTAAAAGTTGAAAAGAAACGGAGCCAGTAAGCAACCTTGGCGGACCCCCTTTTCGGTAGTAATTTCCTCTGAAAGCATACCATGTGGGCCGAGTCTAACTCTGAGATTGGTGTTTGTGTGAAGCTTTATAAGAAGAAGGAGGAGTCTTTTGTCAATATTGGTTTCTGCAAGTTTCCGCCATAGACGGGATCTATTTATTGTATCAAAGGCCGAGGATAGGTCGACAAAGGCAGCGTACAATTTTTTCCTCCCCGCCTGGGTGTATTTACGGACCAAATGGTGGATAACAAAGGAATGATCCAGCGTTGATTTCCCTTTTTGAAAGCCAGCCTGTTCTTTAGCGATAATAGAGTTCTCTGATGCCCATTTCTCCAGCTTAAGGAGCAGGAACTTCGTGTATAGTTTGGAAACCACACAAAGAAGACTTATGGGACGGTAGTTTTTTGGGTCCAATTTGGATCCTTTTTTGTGAATGGGGGAGACAATACTGTCTAACCACACCGAGGGAAATTCACCTGAGTGGTTAATGAAGGAGAACACTTTGGATAAAACATCAGACCACCAGTCTGGGTTACATTTGAAGAGTTCACCTGGCAGCATGTCAGGTCCAGGGGCTTTGTTGTTAGCAATGGCGGTAATAAGTTCATTTAGTTCTTCCTTAGAAACTGGGTCCCATTCAGGTAGCAGGTGAAGTGCGGGGACATTCAGCTCGAGTAAGTGAGTGAGCGAGTTGGTATCATCCTTTTCCCGGTAAATGGCGGAAAAGTGCTGGTGCCATTGGGAAGAAGAAATCTGATGGTCCAAGGGCTCAAATGAAGACTTCATACCTCTGTTGACCAAGGCCCAGAATTTGGCAGGTTCCTTGTGTAAGGCGGCCGAGGATAAGGCCTGCCATGACTTTTTAGTGTGTTCGTCTTTCTTCCTTCTGAGCAGGATTTTGTAGTCCCTCCTCAGTCGAGTGAAGGCATAATAGCAGTAGAACCCCACTTGCGGAGTCTTCTGAGGGCTGTTAAAAGTACGCGCTTCTGGATTAGACAGTCTTTGTCAAACCAGCCGCCTGCTGAAGAAGAGTCATATTTAGGGGGTTTAGAGGAGACAAGGAGAGGCTTAATTGCTGCTGTAATTTCATTAAAGGTATCCAAGGGGTTTGAAGTATCGGAAACAGAATCTCTTAAGGCGAGCATATTAGGAGAATCAAGTAGAAGTAGAACCTGGTTTTGAATTTTCTCATTCCATGGAAGCCTTCTTAGGCAGTAGGGTGGGGTGGGAACACGTTGTTTGTTAGTTATTGGGTTGTGGCCTGGAGGTAAGCAAAGAGTCAAAGAAATTGGCATGTGGTCGCTTTCGGGTCTGCATAGGACTTTAAAAGATTGAAAATAGGTCGAGAGGGGGAAAGAAAGAAGCATGAAATCTATCACACTGTTGCCCCTTGGACCGTGAAATGTAAATGAGGAGGCATCCAAGTCAGTGGTTGATCCATTACAAATAAATAAATGAAATTTAAAAATCAGGCTGAAAAGGGCTCTACCCGCAGGATTCACAACCAGATCAGGAGATACTCTATTAGGGAGAAATAGAAGATCTTCAGACGACAGGCCCAGAGAGTTTCCGATATTGGTGTTGTTTGGTCCCAATCTGGCATTCATATCGCCAGCAATCAGTATTCTAGTGTCCGGATATTTCTCATACAAAATTAACAGGGCTTGATTTAATTCCAGGAACATTGGCGATCCTAGACGAAGAGGATCCGAAGGAGGACAGTATATATTAAGCAGAAGAAATTTAAAAGAAGATGTGTGTGTTACACATGAAACCATGAGATTTGAACTGTTGGAGATATCTAAGACCTCGTATTTGTGGAATTTATTGTTTGAGATCAAAGTAGCCAGGCCCCCCCTGGCACGTCCGTTAGCTGAAACTTTAGTAGCTGGGTTAGTGAGAGAGGTGTAGCCAGGGAGAGAAGGGAGTGTGGGTTTGATTGACCATGTCTCTTGGAAGAGGATGACATCAAAACTAGAGCAAAATTTGATGAAGTCAGAATCCAAAGGTTTTGAGGTCCATCCTGCTATATTCCAGGAGACGATAGAGATCACCTCTCGAGAGGCTTGAGAGGAAGAGAGAGTAAGTTTAGAAACAGGTGGTTCAATGTCAATAGTCAAAGATTTATTAAGAGTTTGTAGAGCCGGGGTGAGGGTTAAATTGGTCTTGATGTGAGAAGAGTCCGAAGTGGAGAGCTCATACGGGAAGCTAGTAAAGTCTGACTGATTAGGCTTGGTGCAGGAAACGGGGATGGTTAATATTTCTTCTAGGCTAAGGGGAAAAGTTGGGTTGTTAAGGAATGTGTTTAATACTTCCATAGGGGGTCATAAAGGGACCGATACTGTTGGAGGTAGGGTGGAGATAGATTCTGTTGGGGATAGGGGGGAAAGGACTGTTTCTGGGTTTAAGTTACACACCTGATCACGGCGTAGATGGATCGCCTTAGTGTCCGGGTTGGCATTTACTGTCGAGGACCCTGCCTCTAGTTCGTTCTTGGCCAGAGTAGTCGGGAATAACAAGTTGGTAAGACTATCAAAATGTGGGTCATGGCAAAAAATAGACCCTGGTCTTAAAGCTTTTGAGTTGGGTGCAGGAGAATCAGGCCCGAGGCCAGAGTCAGAGATCTGGTGGTACGTATCTGTCTGTTGGAGCAGCCTAGGAGACAGCGGTCTCACTGAATTTTCCTCAGAATTGTGTACCAGGTTTGCTTCCAGTAACTCGCTGTTAAGGGCAGGCGGGAATGTTTCGGCAGTAGCTGTGGCACTGGCCTTAGGGCAAGGGGTCTTATGTGATGCTGATGGAGAGTTCAGTGTTTTCACAAGTGAGAAGCACTTTGAAGGGGGTGAGGAACCTTCTAGACCTGGGTAAGAACAGTCCGTATCAAGGTTAGTAAGTAAATCGTTGGAAGGTCTCTGGTTAGGTTCTAAGTGTTCTCCCACTTTATCCAGAGCACTAGCTTCACTGCAGAACAGGGTGGGCTTCGCTTTGTTTGATTGATTGTTAGGTTGATGACCCAAGGAAAAGGGGGAGCAAGTGAGTGGCTGTGGGCCCTTGTGATTGACTCTGGAAAATTTTGTTTTAAATATCCTTATAGAGGCTGCTTGCTTGAACACTCTTTGAATGGAAATATCGTAAAGTCCTAAATGAGCTCTGAGTTTTAGTAACCTGTTGGGTATTTGGTCAGAGCTAAAAGACAGAAAAATTCTTTTACGTTGGGCCCAAGTTGGAAGAAAAAAGAAATTTTTTAGGGCCTTGGGGCTTAAGGCAAGGCCCAGCAGCTGTTCTAGTGAGTTATTAACTCTTCGCTTGCTGGACCATAATGAGGCATCCCGGCAAGGGAAATGAAGCACAATATTTGAAGGAGATAATGACAGCTGAAATTTCTCAGGTTTGTCTGCTGGGAGTAAATTATTACCCACTTTGTTGTCCACAGCATGAGGGGGGGTGGCGAACTTCTCAGTAGCAGCTTGCCTTTTACACCAATTAGCAAGTTGGGAGATGTTTTGAGATACTGCTTGTACCTGACTTCCGATTTCACCCAGCCTTTCAAGGATCAGGAGCAGGGTACGAGCAGATATCATACATGTGTCTCTCATCTGCTGAGTAAGAATCTTCTGTGGAGAACTTGCTTCCAACCAGGGCTGCTCCCGCTCTGAGTCAAATTCCAACATAGAGTCGGTAGGTCCCCCTTCCCTTCCCAGTTCCTCCCTGGTTTCAGAGTCCGGGGGGAAGCGACCAGGTTCGGCTACAGCATGGAATGGTGGAGAAGGGGGGGGGGGCTTGGCACTTACATCCTTGGCATCTTTAGCGTTCGGCGAGGCCGTAGAAAGGTAGGGGGTTATCTGTGGATGAGAAGGCTGTTGTTTTTTTCCTCCTTTCTTTTTCTTCTTCACAACATTGGCCTCCCCCTTGTTGGGGCTGGTTCGCTGCCTTTTCTTCGCTTTAGCTGAATGCATGTTTGCGTTGGAGGAAGGCAGGGAGGTTGGAGTCAGGTCAGCCAGATAAGGAAGCACAGTATCAGACGAACTTTCCTTTGCTTTGTTGTAAGTGTAAATGTCCGGTGAAGTGTCTGTTTAGCAAAGCTTGCAGAGAAACTTCGCCGCAGCTCAGCTCAGCCCAAGAAGCAGTCAAAAGAAAGCATAGTTTGAAGCCAGTAGATGGAAAATAGAGATTTAAAAGCCGGAGCTGATAGCGTGGGCGTCTGCTATGGTCGCCATCTTTCCCAGATCTCCCAAATATCTTCAGAGTTAGGAGAAATGTTATAATATTTTCTGGGGCTCACCATGCTGATCTTTTACCTATAGTTCAACTTCTTCTTTTTCTAAATGATTTGTGTTCTGGTTTTATTTTCCTCTTTGGTACTGCAATATCTGGAAAGTGGAGATGGGTTGTTCTGATTTTCTGGATTACATACACCATAATTCTCCACGATGGGAGTGCTGCCTACCTTATAACCTTATGAACACCTACATGTGAGGCATCTGGGGAAAAGGCTTAAGTTGGAAGACTCTCTGAATCTTAGCTGGGCCCAGATCTCCCCAAGCTGCCTGTTCCTGCCCTGGTGCTAGCTGGAACCTTCTTTCTGAATAGGCAACTTGAGTGGACCCAGGCCTACCTTAAGCCTCAAAGCACTCAGTTTAGGCCTTTCTCCCAGTTGCTTGTAAGGAGTGTAGAACTCCCAGAATGGAGAATTATGGTAGTTGTAGTCCAGAAAATCATATCCCTAGTGGCAACAGCAAAATATCTTAATACAGACCAGCCTCAGTTTTGCACCCCAACCTCAATTACCTCATCCAAACAACGTCCCAGAGCTTTGCTGGGAGTGAAATGTGGACAATGTGTGATTAGAGGCTGAGGGATTCTGAAAGTTTTTATCAAAACCTGTTTCGCTTCCAAGCTCTTTTAGTTTAGAGGTTCCTTGAGTTAGTGACCTGCCCTCTTACTCTTTGCAAGGTGCCCTGCATATGAACAGTGGTATATATGTAAAAGTCAGAATAACAACAATCCACAAGTAGACGTTATTGTAAAAGGTAAATGAACTGGGGATTTTGTTCACTGGGATGGATGGGGACCAAAGCTTGGGCAGATGGCCAACTGGCAAATTGCAGGTGCAAATTGGGGTTGCTAAAGAGAGGGCTTTCAGACCCAATTTTTGATAGTCGCTTTACCTTACACTATCAAGAATGCTAATTAAAAACACACACACCATTCCCTTTTTGTTCCAAATCTGACAGTAATTCTGTTTCTAATGGAAACAGCAAGATTAATAGAGGCTCAGGTAAACTCAGCAGGGAAATGACATTTTCATTAGTGATTTACTGGGTGTGAAATTTCTACCATGGTGAACTATTCATGAACAGCATGCTTTTTGCCTTTCTCCATAAATATCCTCCCTGCTAATTAATTGCGAGACACAGGTTGGATTGAAGATCCGCAGATCAAAATTGCTTTAGTAGTCACAGAAGAATTCTGCAGCGTTAGTTTTGCCACAACATAAGGAAAGGCAATGAACAGGAAGAACTAGGGCTGCTTCAATCTGAATCATGCCCACGGTCCATATATTTCTGGTTGGGCTTGTTCAGTGATGATACTCCATGTGTGTCAATGTGCACACATACTATCCTTTATGTCTCATTCACCTATGCATAAGCTCTATGATGAAAGTTCAGCTTTCTAGTTTAATTCAAGGTCACACCTACTATTCTGAGATGAGAGGTGCTGTTCTTACATTACATGAGGGGTGGAAAAATCAGGTGCAGATTTTGTGCCTAAGACTAAATGGCCAAAGCTCACAGTCCCTAGTTATATATTCACATAGGCTGAATATTTGAATCTGGGGTGGGAAACTGGCTTCCTGTGTCAGAAAGAAGGGCTTGCAAAGTGAAAGAGAGAGAGGAAGAGGAGGAAGGAAATGGGATTTACAGAGAAACAAAAAGACAGAAGGGTAGCAAAGAGGAAGGAGGGAAGGAAATGAGATAGATGAAAGAAATGGACTGCAGGGAGGGTAAAAGAGACAGCCAGACAATGGAGTTTGCAAAGAAAAGGAGGGGAGAGTCAGAATGGATGGGGGGGGGGGAGAGAGAGAGACAAGCAATGAGGTTTCCAAAGAATAAGAGAGACACATACACACCCCAAAATTTGGATGAGCCCTTTAAGTGCAAGGAAGCTCCATCTAAGTATTTGACCTCAATGTATAAAATAACTTGCATGTCCCTCTTCTCATGAAGTTTGGTATCTGCTGTAATTCTAAAGCTAGTTCCCAAGGAGGTCTCTATGGTACTGACTCCAATGGGAACATCTACCTGGCCACCATATTCCTGCACAATCCAGCCTGGAATGGATTATAACGAGTGCAATAGGAGTTTTCTATTATTTTGTCTAAAGGCCCCACAGGTCTGCAGGAATACCACCAGCCAGAATTGGATGGGCTTTAGCAAAAATCTCTGAGTCTTCTCAGGTGGTTTGAATGAAGCTGAGGGATAAAAACTCTATTGCACATAATGAATCTTCATAAAGACAGGGGAAGTGGCTGAGCAGAGTTAAGCTCTGTGGGACCTGCAAGGCTAATTAGGGGTCTGGTAGTTTCGTGAGAGGCACTCTGTGCTGAATGTAACAGACAGAGAGACTACCAGACCTGGAATTCCTCCATCTTTATGAAGATTCAACATGTTTATTTCTCAAGTGTAAGTGATTAAAACACCTGAAAGGATTTTGAGGTTTTGGCTAAAGCCCCAAAATTTGGGCTGGAAGAATTCCTAAAAACTGCTGGAATCTGTAGTCCAAGAAATAGGAAATTCCCATGCCTGATGATAAGTGGATGAATGAACTAGGGCCTTCTTTCAGTTCTTTGTTAAAAGAACCTTACTTTGTATTACTAACAATGCAGTTGGCTAATAAAGAATGGTTAGCACTGACACAAACATTGCTGTGGTTTAAATGATCAGATGTATGGACAATCCACTCTGGAATTTAAAGGCATATTAATGGACCACAGGGAAACAAGTGAAAGAAAACAGCAGGGAATACTAATTCATAGTGCAAATGATTAAAAAGGGAGGGGATGTTCTTACAAAATTGATAGTATTGAAAAATTGATACATATGCTAGGATAAGATATGGGATTCTATGCACCAGAAAAGGAAAGGAATTTTCTTTTTCCTAGTGATAAATCTAAAAATCTGAAAGCTCATTTCAAAATCTAAAATGAGATGGCTACAGAGAAAACTTTTGTAGAAACTCCAGCCATGTAGTTGGTTGTTTCTTTCTCTTATGGCTGGCCATACATAGAAGCATAGGAATACTAGGTCATTGCAAACCCAGGCAGTGGCCAGAATCCTATTGGTGATTGTGGTGATCTCCTCTGGAGCCCCTATTCCCCTAGGCCTTCATGAGGTTCTCGCTCTTCTTTCTTCGCAGCCTCTAGGTATTACTGCTTTAATACCATTTAATCATGGAGACCTGTGTGCTTTAAAACTTAAGTCAGTTATTAAATCAGGGAAGTTAATATATGATTAATATTCAATTGGTAAATCACAGGTTGCTAATCACTAGTACTTGAATCAAAACTGCTATAACTTTAAACTTCTTTTAACTCTCTATTACATTCATCGTCCTTACAGATCTCTAACTCACTCTCAGTTAACTTTTAGGTAGGTAGGTAGGTAGGTAGGTAGGTAGGTAGGTAGGTAGGTAGGTAGGTAGGTAGGTAGGTAGGTATTTATTTATTTATTTATTTATTTATTTATTTATTTATTTATTTATTTATTTATTGGATTTATACCCCGCCCCTCTAGACAATGTCTACTCGGGGCGGCTTACAAAATAAAACAGAACAATATAAAATATATGTAATCAAAAATTACGATTAAAACAGTAGCTAGAAGAATACATTAACAAGATGGCATGGCTCAAAAGGGGAGAAGAATATGAATCACTTAATTGAATAGCCCCGTTTTTAGCTGGCTTTTGAAAACACCCAGTGAGGGTGCCAGCCGAATTTCAGTAGGGAGGGTGCTCCACAGCTGAGGGGCAACCGCTGAGATGGCCCGGTTTCTTGTTTTTTCCTTCCAGGCCTCCCTCGGCCGCCCCTGCTAGCTATGTTGGGTGATTTGGGTAGATTTGGGTGGGAGAAGACAATCTGCCAAATATTGAGGTCCCAAACCATTTAGGGGTTTATAAGTAATCATTAGCACTTTGAAGTCAGCGCGGGAACGGATGGGCAACCAGTACAGAGCAGCCAGAGGGGGGGGGGAGATATGTTGGTGTTTTCTCACCCCATTAAGAAGCCTTGCTGCTGCATTCTGGACCATCTGAAGTTTCCGTGTCAGCCTCAAAGGCAGCCCCACGTAGAGTGCGTTACTGTCATGAGTGCAGCTGAAGACCTGGAACCAGAAGGGTTAACTGAGGCTGAAGAGAGTGCTGAGCAATCAGAAACACGTGAATCGCCTCCAGATTCTCCTTCCCCAGCAGACAAGTTTCGGGCCAGCCTTCAGGGAAGACTTATGGCAAAAAGGTCAGAGGATTGCTCGAAGGCTGTCCACAGAAACATCCGTTCAACTAGCCCTGAGGATTGACAGAATGAAAAGGTTTCCAGCAGCTCAAAGGGCTGTTTTGCTATAAAAACAGCTCCTAGTCAGCTAAGAATTCTGTGGAAGCAACAAGTCAAAACCTCTGGCTTGCATCCACGCTCCTACAACCTTGAACCGTGTTCCTGACTCTGGACTCTGACCTTGGACTATGTTGTGCATTTGACTCTGGACTCTGACCTTGGACTACGTTCTGTGAGTTGGTTTGGTAATTGGATATCGGCTTTGCATTCTTGGTATTCCTGACCTTGGACTGGTTTATCGGACTTCGGCTGTTGTAACCCCCGGGAACGTGACAGATTGCTTCCACCCCCACACTTTTCCCCAACATGGAGGGAAAAGCAAGTGAAGACTCAGGTCCGCTGAATGCTGTGTTTGCTCAAGTGCAGTTCCTTACCCAGACAGTGGGACAGCTTCAACAGCAATAGCTAGAATTCCAAGCCAACGCTGCTTCTCAGGCTAAGTGTCCTGTGCTTCCTCCTGAGAAATTTGAAGGAAGTGTGGAGGAGTTTCCAGCATTCTTGGCACAGTGTAAGCTGTATATTGAACTACACGCCAGAGACTTTCCCACAGACCAAACCAAGGTACGCTTTATAATCAGTTTACTCAAGGGACAGGCAGCTAAATGGGCTACTCCTCTACTCCTTGCTCCTTCACCACTGTTAACTAATTACCAAGGTTTTCTGGAACATATCTCAGCTGCCTTTGCTAACCCCTTGCAAGCTGCTACTGCTAACAGAAAGATTCGGGCCCTGAAACAGGGAAAGGCTTCAGTCTCCCAGTACAGTGGGGTCTTGACTTGAGAACTTAATCCGTATTGGAGGGCGGTTCTCAAGTCAAAAAGTCTGTAAGTCAAGTCTCCATTGACCTACAGTGCATTGAAAACCGATTAATCCCGTAACAGGCCGTTTTTGTTCCATTTTGGGGTTTTTTTTCTGGTCTGTAAGTCAAATCTCAGGCTGCAAGTCAAACCTAAATTTTGCGGCTAGAGAAGTCTGTAACTCAAAAAGTCTGTAAGTCAAGCTGTCTGTAAGTCAAGGGTCTACTGTACTCTACTGAATTCAGACTCTTGGCTCAAGATTTACTCTGGAATGAGGCAGCTCTTATGGACCAATATATGGAGGGGTTAGCTGATGGGATCCTGGATGAACTGGCACATGTAGATCGACCCAACATGCTGCAAGAAGTAATCACTCTATGCTTATGCACTGATGGCCGCTTGGAGAGCCGCTTAGCACAGGGCGGTTCCCATCTCCTGCAGTCACCCTTGACAGCCCCCAATACCAGACCGGAGGATTCTGAACCTATGCAATTGGGAGCAGCTCGGCCCTGCCTCAGCCCTGAGGAAAAAACACGACGCCACTCCCAGAATCTTTGTCTGTACTGTGGGGGAGCAGGACACTTTGCTTCTGGCTGTTTGGTTAAGCGGCGTAACCTCGGCTCTGTGAAATCATTGCCAGTAAAAGAATTGTCCCATGTCTGAATGGACCCTCAGACATGGGGCACTTAGCTGGGTTTCTTGAATCATACTTTAACATCCCAGGACCATTCCTTGTACCAGTTAAACTCTGCCTGCCGGATGGACATTGTTTATTTGTTCATGCCATGGTCGACTCTGGGGCGGATCGCTGTTTCATCGACACAACTTTCATGAAACAGCACCGGATCCCTGTACAAGATAAAGAGATCCCGACCCTAGTTGAATCCATAGATGGACGTCTCCTCCGCTCCGGTCCTGTGATCCAAGAAATCCAACCGGTCATCCTCCAGGTTCAACAGCATCAGGAGCAACTACAGTTCAACATCACCCGCATGCCCCGTTTTCCACTTATTTTGGGACTTTCCTGGCTCCGAACCCATAACCCCCAATGGACTGGACACGAGGAGAGTTAACGGTTATGAGAATATTGACTCTATGCCAAGCTGGAGAAATGTGAATTTAACCTGCAAGAAGTAGAGTTTCTGGGTCACATTGTATCTCCCCAAGGGATCCAGATGGACCCAAAGAAGATAGAGACAGTATTGAACTGGCAGAAACCACGGAATCGTAAGGACATACAACGGTTTCTTGGGTTCGTGAATTATTACCGTCAGTTCATACCATCTTACACGGATGTAACCACGCCACTGACCCGCCTCCTCTGGCCCAAAGAGCTGTTTCTTTGGACTCCGGAGGCAGACCATGCCTTTACCACACTAAAAACCCGCTTTACCACTGAGCCCATCCTACGCTATCCGGATCCCCGGTTACTGTATACCATAGAAACAGACGCCTCCAGTGTCGCCCTGGGTGCAATACTGTCCCAGCGGGAGGACCCCTCACAACCCCTGCAGCCCTGTGTGTTCTACTCCCGGCAGTTCACACCCTTGGAGCGCAATTACACCATCTGGGAGCGAGAACTTTTGGCCATCAAAGCTGCTTTCGAGGTTTGGAGGCATTACCTCGAAGGGGCCCGTCACCCATTCCAAGTTCTGACGGATCATTGAAACCTGGAACACTTACAAACAGCCCGACACCTTAACCAACACCAAATCCGATGGAGTCTCTTTCTCTCCCCGTTCGCCTATGTCCCACATACCAAGAATCGGAAAGCTGATGCCTTGTCCCTCAAACCGGAATACCCCGTTCCAACCTCTGAAGAACCTTCGATCATACCTATCCTGCCTCCTTTAGTCTTTGCAGCTGTAACCACTCACTCCTCCCTGGCTGAAGAGATTTGAGCCAGTCGAGATTCCTGGGCCAAGCAACGTCTGCAGGCACTTCAAGAGGGCTCTGTCAATGACTTTACCAAACACCAGGGCCTCCTATTACATCATGGATATTTATATATTCCTCCGGGGCCCCTCCAAACCAATGTCTTCCATCTGACTCATGATTCCCCTCCTGCAGGACATTTTGGTCAGTACAAAACTCTGCACTTGCTCACACGAAGTTTTGGTGGCCCCAGGTTCGAGCTGATGTCGCCCGATATGTTGGTTCCTGTGAGGTCTGTCGTCGAGCCAAGGACGTACCAGCCAAACCTTCAGGTCTGCTACAATCATTACCTGTACCGGCCAGCCCTTGGGGCACAGTATCTTTGGATTTTATCACAGATCTCCCGCGGTCACAAGGGTATACCTGTATCTTAGTAGTAGTGGACCTGTTTACTAAGATGGCTCATTTTGTTCCATGTTCTAAACCTCCCACAGCTCCTGACACCGCTCAACTCTACCTCCATCGTGTTTTCCGTCTACATGGGCTCCCGATGCACCTAATTTCTGATCGTGGTTCCCAATTCACTTCCCGGTTCTGGCAAGCTTTACACACCAGTCTGGGTACCCAGGTGCACTTGTCGTCTGCATATCACCCCCAAACAGATGGACAGACTGAGCGTACCAATGGAACTCTAGAACAATATCTCTGCTGCTACACCTGTTACCAGCAAGATAATTGAGCTACCCTGTTACCCCTGGCGGAATTTGCTTACAATAATGCTGTACACACATCTACAGAACAGACACCATTTGAAGCCAACTATGGGTACCATCCTTGCTTTTTCCCGACTACTCTACCATCGACCATGGTTCCTGCTGCCGATGCCCATATACGCGAGTTGCAGGCCCTCCAAGACTTACTCCGAGAGCAGCTTCAGCAGGCTAAAGAAGCTTATAAAACAGCGGCCGACCGAAAGCGACAAATAGGGCCACCTCTGAAACCAGGAGATCAGGTCTGGCTTTCCACCTGTTACCTCTGCCGACCTGGCTGATCCTGTCAGTTGGACCCTTGGTTTATTGGACCCTATGTATTCCTGGAACAAATCAACCCTGCCTTCCGGCTACAACTTCCAGATACTCTCCGTATCCTCCCGGTTTTCCATCGACTTGTTCCTGTCTCAGCACTGGACCCTGTGTGACCTTCACCCCCGGCTCCACCTCCACCTATTCTGATCGATGGCGAGGAAGAATATGAGGTCCGTCAGATCCTAGACTCCCGAATCCACCGAGGAGGTCTTCAGTGTTTTGTAGATTGGGAAGGTTACGGTCCTGAGGATCAATCGTGGGAACCCGCCAGTAATCTACACGCCCCTGATTTGATATGGGGGCAGTCCTCCAAGAAGGAACGGAGCCAAGCAAGCACTAGGCCACCAATTCCTAACTCAGAGAGTCTCCCCAGGAGGATACCATGGTCGACAGTATCAAAGGCCACTGAGATATCATGGAGTACCAACAGGAACGTATTGCCCCCATCGGCCTCCCTCAGCAGGTCATCCATCAGTACGACCAGTACCGTTTCTGTACCATAGCGCAGCCTGAAACCCGACTGGAATGGGTCCAGGGCATTGGTTTCGTCCAAAAGCTCCTGAAGCTGATCTGCCACCACCCTCTCAACCACTTTGCTAAGGAAGGAATATTGGTGACAGGCCTATAATTTCCAATGTCTTCCGTCGACAAATTTGGTTTCTTCCTAATGGACCTAATGAGTGTCTCCTTGAGGGCAAGGGCAACCTTGCCCTCCTGGAGAGACCCATTAATTACTGTGGTGGCCCATTCAGTTGTTACAGGCCTGGCTGCTTTGATTAGCCAGGCCAGGCAAGGGTTGAGAGAAGAGGTGGAGGCCCGACAGCGATTAAGCGTCTTGTCCACCAAATCTGGTGTCACAGGCTGAAAGGAGTCGAGAATTACCGGGCAAGGCGGAGCGCTGGACATCTCTGCTCGATCCATTGTATTTAGAAAAGGAGAAACGTCACAACGGATGGCCTCCACTTTAGATTTTAAAAATGCTTCAAATTGTTCAGGTGAGATGCTAGTGGGAGGCCCTTCACCCAGACCAAGTCCAGATAGATCGTGAACTATATGGAAGAGTTCCGCCTGCTGATTGGAAGCTTCATTTATCCGGTCAGCGAAGTGAGATCTTTTCGCAGCCTTTACCTTGGCCAGGTAATGGTTAGTTGCGATCCTGACAGCAATCTGGTCGGTTCCCTTCTCCAAGTGCACCCTAGCCATCTCCTTATTCGCTTCATTCCTCGTAGATCATGACTATACCAGGGTCTTGGCCAAGCTCTGCTCTTGAGAGGGCGTTTGGGAGCGATTGTGTCTACGGCCTAGTAGCGGCAGAGAACCAGCCGTCCACCAGCACTTCGACAAGAGTGGCAGACAGTACCGCTGGAATCCCTCTCATGGTATCCTGGAATCTCATTGGATCCCGTAACCTTTGAGGGTGGACCATTAAAATAGGTCCCTGCTCCCTGCAGGGAAGAAGCGCCATTGCGAGGTTACATTTTATTAGGTGATAGTCTGACCATGACAAGGAGACTGACACGAGTGCAGTCCCCTTTTAAGTTTCACACAGAATCTCCCTCAAACTTCCTACACCAGCCTTTATATCCAGCCCCCTCCCCCCTTGGCTCTGCCTTCCATCCTCTCATTGGCTCCTTCTGCACTATTCAGCTGTGACGGACAGGTGTAGCTGTAGCTGTTCGCTACAGTGATTTTACACTTGCAGAAGAGAAAGTGGCTAGTGGCTTGATGCCACTGCTAGAATAAGCCAGGAGAGGGATCTCTCTCTCTTTTTTATTTAGGCTAAAGTCCATGTAAACCTCTGTATTGGTGTGTGTGTTCTCACCTTGGTCTCCTTGGGGCAGGTGGGGGGCTTAAAGAGGAGGGAAGGAGGTCTGGATTTGGCTGACTGATGGCAATTTGGTGCAGTGCTGGCTTTTTTGGCAATGGACCATGATGCTTTAGTTTATTTATTTTTAATTCCTGCCATCTGATATAGCACTGTATCAGACAGCAGGAATTTTTTAGAGTAGTAGAGGCAGAGTCAACTCCAATGAACTGATACCACATCCACTTCAAAATACAGTGGTGCCTCGCACAACGGGTGCCTCACACAACGATGAATTCACACAACGATGCCTTTTTCTGTTAAATATGCCGCCTCACACAGCGATGTTTCCTATGGGGGATTTTCACACAACGATGTCTCTTTTTCGTTCCTGTAAAAGTGTCTTACAATGTTTGGAAGCTGTTTTAAATGCTTGCAATGGTTAGCCCACCTCCTAAAACCTATGCAAACTGATTTTGGTGTTGTTCTGACACTTCGTTAATTTATGGTAATTTTTTGAATTTTCTCCATTGGAAACCATTGAATGGTCTGTCTAATGGTTTCCAATGGAGAAAATTCAAAAAATCACCAAAAATTAACGAAGTGTCAGAACAACACCAAAATCAGTTTGCTTAGGTTTCAGGAGGTGGGCTAACCATTGCAAGCATTTAAAACAGCTTCCAAACATTGTAAGACACTTTTACAGGAGCGAAAAAGGACTTCGCAAAGCCATTGAAATGTATCGAGTCGTCTTCAATACATTCCAATGGAGGAAACATTGTTTCACACAGTGATGTTTCCTATGGGGATTTTCACTCAGCGATGGCAATCCGTTCCAATTGGAACGGATTAACCAGTTTTCAATGCATTCCTATGGGAAATGGTGTTTCACAGAACGATGTTTCACACAACGTTGATTTTTTTGGAACCAATTAACATCGTTGTGTGAGGCACCACTGTAAAAAGAAAACTCATTCCTCGGCACAGTATTCCATGCATGCATGTACCTTGTATGTACACTACAATTTAATTAATGTTTTTTAAAAAGCAGAATCTCGTATGACAGTGGGTTTTATTGTTAGTGGAATGGAGCCCTAAGGTGCACCAATAAATTGTTCTTCATTAACAACATGAGAGCTTGCATTTTTAGGGTACATACCTAATAATGCAACTGGTTCCTCCTACATAAGTGGCAATTTGCTGTTACAATTTATCCCATTTCCCTTATACAAGCATAAATCACAAATAGGACTTTGGCCAATCTGCTATATTCCTAAAGCCAATGACTACCCAGGAGGAGACTAAACAAGCAACCCTGTCTAAATTTCAAGGCAGTTTCATGTAGAAAGGGCAATTTTATCCAAAAGGAAGAAGCTGCTGTGGTAAGGGGAGAAAATTTATTTCCATCTCACATACACAGACACAAAGTAGAGGTAATCTGTTGTTGTTGTTGTTGTTGTTGTCGTTGTTGTTGTTGTTGTTGTTGTTGTTATAGCTATTCTTAATATTGCTGTTTTTTGTAGCTCTGATGGTGGTGTGATTTTTGAAATCTGCAACTGCTTATAGTACTGCATGAAATTTCTTGATATTGTTCCCAAAGCCCAAATGACTACAGAGACCACTGAAGTGTGTTTGTTCCAGAGATAAGATGTTTCAATTGCCAGATCGTTGTACTTTGTTAGTTCTTACAATTCTTTATTTTCAACTCTGGCATCCCCTGGAATTGCAATGTCAATGATCCATACATTTCTTCATTCTGTTACTACTATATCTGGTGTGTTATGTTCAAGGTGTCTGTCCATTTGGATCCGAAAATCCCAAAAGGACTTCCTCGTTTTCTGACACCTTCTCTACCAAATGTTCCTTCAGATTTTTGGAGGCCAGCAGGTTATACTTTTTGCATAATGACCAGTGCACTAACTTTGCCACTCTATCATGTCTAACTTTGTAATCTGTTTGTGCAATCTTTGAACATTCAAAGTTTCATCTTTTTCTTGGCAGAATTGAAATTTGCTGTTAGCACTGACTCCTTGGATCTTAGCTTTCATCACATTGGTTTGGATTGCTTGTTCCTGCGCAGCAAAAATCAAGCCTTTGGTTTCTTTCTTAAGGGTTCCCAGACTTAGCCATGCCCACACAGATTGTGTTACAATAATCCAAGTAGGACTTAATTAAGACATGTGTCACTGTAGCTAAATCAGATATCTCAAGGAACAGACATAGCTAGCACACCTGTTTTAGCTGTGGAAATCATGACAAAGTCAAAACTGGATGGAGTCACCCTTTTTCTCTCTTTTTCTTCTTTTTTAAAAAATACATTTAATTAGTTTTTCACTCTATCTACATTTAATTTGTGCTCTTCAAACATCGTGTTACATGATTTGCTTACAGATTTGTTTTTTTACATCTCAGTGTCTTCCCAATTGTCCCCCCAAATTCCAGACATCTTTCCAACATTCAAACCATTAATGTACATATTTTAGTATATAATATTGGCTACTATCATAATATTACTTTCATAGCTTACAATATTCTCAAGATTTCCTAGTAACATACTTAATAAAAATAGTTCCAGATCCATGCCCCAACTTTATATCTAGTTTAATTTACCTAAAAAGAAAACCCACCATATTATGTCTTTACCCTGGTTGTGCTCCTTTATTTCAATTTAATTCTTCTTTTTAATATAAAAGATATGCTCCTTTACAATTCCCGAAGTTAGATATATGCATGCTTTTCAACATTAAGGGCTCCCTTCCTATTTTTCCCTTTTTCCATCTTTCTGAGAAATTCCCTCTCTTGTTTCTCTTTTTTCACTTTTTGTTTCTGTCTCTCTAAGCATTCTGTCATCTTTCATGCCCTCTGAAACCATTTTGTGCATCTGATTTATCTCCACTAGATCTTTATGCACTTGGTCTATCTTCAATAGATCTTCCGGGGTTTTTAAAATCAATTTTGCTGATTTTCTCCCCTTGCTTTCTCTTAATATTCTCCTCGGATCCAAGATTGAAGTTGTTTCTCTTAGGTTTTCCCCATTAATTTCCTCCAGCTCATCTTTTGATTGGCATACATCATCTGGCACACTCTCATTTCTTTTTTTGTTATTTCCTGTCTCTTGTTGACTATAATTCTTCTTCAGATGTTCGTTGAATAATTTTTCTTCTTGGTAGTGGGATTTCACTATTTCTAGGATTGTTTGAAGGGTAGATTTTGTTTCATCCCAAAATTGTCAATCAAAAAGAAATTTAAAAACACGTTTTCCAAGCTTTAAACAGCAGTAGAGTGCTCAACATCACTGTTCTGGGCATTATGCCAAAAGACTTCAGATAGCCAAAACATAGGATGATAACCCCAGACTGGCTGCTTGGCTGATAATAGCTTACGAGAAAAGTTTGTTAAGATTTATAACCCCAAATTATAATATTCTGAAAATATATTTTAAATGTATTTAAATGAGTAGTTAATGTCCCATTAATCTTTAAATTATTTTCTTTGCATCAGCTATATTCCTCTGTCCAGATTTTCTGCCGCTCTTCAAATGATGAGATTGATAGAAGGTTCTTTTTTCAGTATATAGGAATTGTCTTCTCCAGGGGTAATCATAAGCAATTAGTTGTAAAAATATATCTCACCCAATAATAACACTGATGTTAAATAGCTGATTGTTGCTTCTCTTATTGCCTGCTGCTGACGACTTGCATGCAAGCTTCCTAGCTGCTTGTTTCTGCCTGTTGGCTGATGGGGGAGTTTCCTGGATCAAATGGGGATGACTGCCGTCCCCCCCGTGATCAACAGGCTTCCCCCCCAGTTCACCACCTCTTCGGGGTGGTTTTGACACCCTGGGGTGTCCCAAACAGGTCAGAATTCACCCCAGGGGACAGAGCTCTGTCCTCCTCCTGCTGTTTCTTCGTGGCATCAAACTGGTCTCCTTTTTCCCTCTTTCTCTTCTTAACAATCCATTTTCTCCCCCTTTCCCCTCTTCTGCCCTGCTCAGTGAGCTACCAAAAGAGGCGTAGGTTGTCTGGAATCCAAGTTAACTGCTTACAAAGGTTTTTTGAACTTGACCCAAGTAGGACTATATGCTGCCCACCTTTGCTCTGAGGGACTCTCCTTCCGAGCATGTGCAACCAGAGGCTTCCATTTGCAGTGCTGAAGAATGTCAAGCACAGACACAGGAAGAGTGCCAAGTACAGTGGTGCCTCAACTTACGAACTTAATCCGTATTGGAATGGTATTCGTAAGTTGAAATATTGTAAGTCAAAGCACCATTTCCCATAGGAATGCAATGAAAACCGATTAAGCCGTTCCAGCTGAAGAAAAAAGTCGGCAAAAAATTAAAAAGAACACAGCAAGCCCGGTGCGAAGGTGCTCCGTTGCTGAGGCTTTAAGAAGAAGAAAAAAAATTCCCCCCCCCCAAAAAAACCAAACCCTAAAGCCACCTCTGTTGCTGAGGTTTAGGAAGGAAAAATCCTCCAAAATAAACAGCAGAGCCAACAACAACACAGCACAGAATCCTACCCGCCCCAGCCAAAACCCACCCAGAAGAGTTTTTTAAAAGGAGAAAACAGCAGCTTACCTCCCTGCAGACACACATATGCTCACTTTGAAGCAGAAGGAGGCTCTCCCAAGCCTCCGAGATGATGACACACTCTCTAACTGTGGAAAGTGAAAGAGCTACAATAAAAATAAGCAGCTTTGTCACCACCTACAGTTAGAAATTTGAATTTCCTGCCTTTTCCCCCTGCCTGTTTCTGTTCGTAAGTGGAAGCTCCGCTTGCAAGTCGAAGCAAAATGTTGTGACCTGAGCTGTTCGTAAGTCGAAATGTTTGTAAGTACGGACGTTCGTAAGTTGAGGTATCACTGTATAGGCACAAAAGTGCCATCAATTTCATACTACTAAACTTGGTATTTAATTCTGTGAGGAATATGGATTTTAGAAAAAGAGCGCTTGGCCCATAATTCAACCAAACCATTTACTGCTAGTTTGTGTTGCAATCGAACAATGCTTAGAGGGCCACAATTGGCTTACCTTCTGCTGTGAAGCAGTCATTGGATAAAAGTGTGAATGGCGTAACCTTGTCTAAGAAACTCCAGGCACTTGTGCTCAGGTGGCTCATTCTTTTCTAAACGGTTCTATGCAGCCTCAACAGCTGTGCCTGGAATATTCATCAGCAACTGCACCCTGCATCATCCTCATTAATTCATTACAGATCCTGCTGAAAATTGACTCGGGTGCTCATCAAAACTGTCTATTTAAAGAAATTAAGTCGGCAGCTCAGCTTCCCATAGGTTTGCTCTGTGCCTTATTGCAAACATTAATATGCAAACTCAATTCAATGGATTGACAGATCTGGAGGAGCTCTGAATGTCACTCCTGCAAACTGACACAATTTACATCTCATCTTCCTACTCTTTCCATTGTTGCCTCTCAGTTCAGCGAAATGAGGCACCAGTTCTCTGACCCAGTAATTACCCCAAGAGACCTGACCCCCGCAAACTCACATTCCCATGAATCACTAATAGTACAACATTTCCACATCAGTAAATCTCACAACATACCCATTACCTCCCTTATTTAAAGAGACTGTCAAATTGTGGGATTTACATGTGAAATGCTTAAAACAAATATAGCTCATAAAAATACTGTATGCTGCACAAACCAAACAAGCCCCTGCTGTAGATCAGTCATTCACAACCTTTGCTCTTTCAGATGTTTTGGACTCCAGCTCCAAATCCATCACTACAGTATTGTCCTTCCTGCCTTGGTGTCTGGAAACTGAAATGTCAAACATCTGGGAGATCAAAATTTGATCACACACAAATGTGTACTAAATAAATACAGTGGTACCCCGACTTAGAAACATCTCTACTTACGAACATTTTGACTTCCCAACAGCTCTGGTTGCAACTTTTTGCTTCAACTTGCAAACGGAGCTTCCACTTACAAACAGAAACAGGCAGGGAAAGAAGGCAGGAAATTCAAATTTCTAACTGTAGATGGTGACAAGGCTGATTCTTTGTGCTGTAGGTCTTTCAGCAGTTATAAGGTGTGTCACAGTTGGAGGCTTGGGAGAGCCTCCTGCGTCGGAGTGAGCCTGTGTGTGTGTCTGCAGGGAGGGTTTGTTTCTGTGCTCTGCTTCAGAGCAAGTGTGTGTGTGTGTGTGTGTGTGTGTGTGTGTGTGTGTGTGTGTGTGTGTGTGTGTGTGTGTGTGTGTGTGTGTGTGTGTGTGTGTGTATTTTTGGAGGTTTTTTCCTTCTTAAACCTCAGCAATGGAGGTGGCTCTAGTGTCTGTTTTCTGATGCTTTTTTCTTGAAGCCTCAGCAATGCAGCACCTTCCAACTGGGCTTGCTGTGCTGTTTTTATATTATTTATTTGTTTATTGTTATTTTTTCCCTCTGGGCAGCGGGGGGGGGGAGCCGGGACTGCTGACCGGAGTGAGGGAAGCTCCGAAGGAGCAGGAGGAGGCAGGCGGGCAGGCAGGCAGGCGAGTGCTTCCCGGGCAGGTCTCTGGCCCTGGCCCCGTTCACTTTGGCCAGCCTTTGAGGCTCCCTTTCTGTCCTGGGTTTTGCTTTGTTTTTGCAGCCCCAGCGCGTTCCTATGGGGCTTGCAGTGTTTTATTTTTTTATTTTTGGTCTATTTTTTTCTTTGGCCAGAACAGATTAATCGGTTTTCAATGCATTCCTATGGGAAATGGTGCTTTGACTTACGAACATTTCAAGTTACGGACACTGTTCCAATACGGATTAAGTTTGTAAGTCGAGGTACCACTGTATTTGCTTGTTATCTTCAATGGCTTGGACAGACTTGCATCTGAAGATAACAAGAACTCTCAGCCCAAAACCTGATCTCTCAAGGACAAATTACAATTACTCCCTAAATCACCAGGGCCAGGGATTACAATCTAAGAGTTTAGAACAAATGATAAAAGTTTCATAAACTATGACTTTGTTGTACTATTTCCTTCTTGCACTGAGGGAAAACAAACCAAATACACAGTTACAAAATGTAGTATACTTGGCTCAGTAATACTACAAGCAAGACATACCTTGGAATTGTTGTAGATCACAAGCTAATGAGCCAGTAGTGCAATGTGGCTGCAAAAAAGGCAAATACTATTTTAGGCTGCATTATCAGAAGTATAGTTTCCAAGTTCTGTGAAGTACTATTTCCCCTCTGCTCTGGATACCACTTTCTCTGAGCCCAGTACAGATTCAGAAGAGGACAAAGGATGATCAGGGGACTGGAAACCAAACCTTTTAAGCAAAGACTGAAAGAAGTGGGCATGTTTAGCCTAGAGGAAAGAAGATGAGGGGAGATATGATAGTGCTCTTTAAGTACTTGAAGTTTTGTCATATAGAGGAGGGAAAGGATATTTTCTTGAGTGCAGGAACACATAAGTATGGGCTTGTTACAGGAATCCAGATTTTAGATTAATGTCAAGAAAAACATTGTGACTGCTAGAGTAGTATGGCAATGGAATTAATTGCCTTGGGAGGTGATAAGTTATCCAAGAGTGGAGACATTCAAGACAAAATTAGACAACCATACTTTGATTTGGATTCCTGCCTTGGACTGCTGGTTGGACTTGATGGCCTTAGAGGCCCCTTCATTCTATGATTCCATGATTGAAATTCAAATGGATCATACTTTTCTGGTAAACTCCTGCAATGGAAAAGGATTTTGTAATGGAATAAGAGCATGTTTTCTCTACTGCATCCTCTAATAATATCGCCCCTTTAAAGTGCCATTCAATGGATTATTCAATTCTCTGCACTTTCTCTTGAACTAGGGCATTGATGGCAAACCTATGGCACGTGAGCCATGTTGTTGGATCGCTACTCCCCCCCCCCCCAGCAGCCAAACCTGAGAAGGCAGCTGCAGCCGTGGTGCTACTGCCCCAGCAGGCGACAGAGGGCCAGGATCCGGAGCTGCTGGTGCTGGATCCATAGTGGGATCTTGAGACACCTACATGCCCAGGATTATCCCTTGTGCCACCACTTTACTGATAAAATGATACTAAAGAACATAAAAATATGAAAAGCAAATCTTAACATGGCTGAGATAGACTATAAAAAGACATTTGACTCATTGCACACAGCTGGATTAACACCTGCCTTAAAAAGTTTTTTTAAAAATAGGGACGTGGTGACACTGCGGGTTGAACCACGAAGCCTCTGTGCTGCAAGGTCAGAAGACCAGCCATTGTAAGATGGAATCCATGTGACGGAGGGAGCTCCCGTTGCTTGTCCCAGCTCCTGCCAACCTAGCAGTTCGAAAGGATGCAAATGCAAGTAGATAAATAGGTACCACCTCGGTGGGAAGGTAATGGTGTTCCGTGTCTAGTCGTGCTGGCCACCTGACCACGGAAACTGTCTTCGGACAAACGCTGGCTCTATGGCTTGGAAACAGGGATAAGTACTGCGCCCTAGAGTTAGAAACGACTGGACTAAATGTCAAGGGGAACCTTTAGCTTTACTTTCAAAAGTTTGGGATTAGTAAAAGTATTCAGAAGTTCCTCAGGAAAAACATGGGAAAATGGAAAACTGTCTTAATGGCCTATGGTGAAGGAATTGGGGAAGTTAACATCAAAAGAGGAATATTTCAAGAGGATTCTTTGTCACCACTGCTGTTTAACATCTTATTAATTTCCATGTCAATAATTTTAAATAAAACTGGATTAAGCTGCTATATTGCAAAACAAGCAGGAAAAACCAGCCATCTGTTATCCACGTATAACCTAAAAGTATAGGCAAAAAGTTCCACTAAGATAGACTCACTGTTAAACACAATGTGAATATTTAGTGAAGATATCCAAACGAAATTTGGAATTGACAGATGTGCAGCTCTGTCTATACACTGTGGCAAGATCCAAAACCAGATGAAATAGACTTAATAATGACAATATTATACAGTGACTATCAAGTGATGAAGATTATAAATACTTTGAAATACTAGAAGCAAATAACATGGTGCACACAAAAGTTAAAGAACTGATAAAAAGGGAACATATCAAAAGAGTTCAAAAATTTTAAAATCAAAATTAAATGGTGGAAATACAATCAAAGCCATAAACACATGGAAAGTTCCAGTAATTAGATACCCAGCTGGAATAATAGATTGGACCCAAAATGAATTAGGAGAATTGGATTGAAAAATAAGGCAATTAATGAACATGCATCCCCAGAGTGATGTGAGATTATATTTACCACGAAAAATTGGAAGCAGTGGATTTCTGAAAATACATCAGGTAGTAGAGGAGGAAAAAAGAAGCCTAAATGATTATACCAGTACAAGTAGAGAAAAATTACTTAAGGTGGTGAAAATGGAAAAACAGAAATAAAGGGTCAATATAAGAAACAACAATTCAAAAATGAATTAAAGAGCTGGGAAAATAAACCACTACATGGACAACACCTGAGAAATATTGATGGGAAGCATGATAATAATTCAAGATGGGGAAAACACTTTTATGAAGAAAGAAGTCCACCTATATTTCCTGAGCTTCTGTGCTTGCAGGACTTGACTGGAATGCTAATACTGGCTCCAGTGGGAACCAATGGCATGGAGACAATAGCTGGTGAATATCAGAGCACAAAAGGAAGGATCAATAGCAGCAATAGTGTTTTGGAATAAACATAACCATTTCCAAGAAAGCTGCTCTGTAAGCAGCCCTTCCAAATGTCATCACATCTACTGCACAGCTGCAGGGTGCTGTGAGGAATATGCTGAACCTTTTAAGAATGTTGGCAAAGAAAACAGAATGGAAATTGTTATTAAATTCATTGGACAAAACCAGTACGGACAATACATTTGGGTGCATTTCACACCAGCCTTTTCCTCAAGCCAAGATGTATTCAGAAAACAGCTCATGCCATTCTCATCAAAGCCCCTGGGGAACAGGTTGTTAAATTTCACAACTGTCATTTTCATTCACTTTAGTTTGGCAACCAACCAATAGTTTCAGCTTCTAAATTTACAATAGGAAAATCATGATTGGGAGCTCCTGGCATTTGTTTCCTGTCCATTCAGCACTGAACATCCTAAAAATACTCTCATCACCATAACGTAGAAGCTTTTGCAGGTACGTGCCTGATTTTGGTTTGACAATCAGACATCAAGCCAAACCATTACTAGACATATACTGTACAAAAGTTTGCAAACCCATTTCAAATGTCTTGGCTAATTACAAACCACACCTTGTCATTTCAGCTTCCTTAAGTATGGATTGTAATGATGTCCAAACCATCTCCAGAGCATTCCTCCTTTCATTTGGGTAAATTGCTTGAGAAAACAAGCTTTTGCCTTGCCAGGGAGATGAAGATTAATTCATGTAGGCCAATTAAATTGTCATGTGTGCAAACCCAGATGAGAAAACTATACTCTGGGAGCAGCTGGAGATAACCCAGAAGCAATGGGAAGAAACAAGAACAAGAACCAAAGAGTATGTCTGAACCACAAGATTAGCCAGGAGACACAACTGAAGAGAAAGTAAGGGATTGCCGAATCACTAGTAATAAAAGGAACACACTAGTGTATAGGAAGGCCTTAATGATCAAGCAAAGGTCAAAAGGGGATAGAATCCAACACCCAGCCTGTGCTGGTGAGTCAGCCTGGGCTTAATGGCAGTTCATAGAATAACATTCCTTTGCAGTTCAGGGGCCAATCACACAGGCCTCAGCACTACCTGCCATCTTTCAACAGACCTACAGAATATGAAATTGACTAATTCACATGTTACATTGTTACGGGGTGTTACCCACCTGGGTAATTGATTGCTAATGAGCTACTGTTCCTTGCAGATTGGTATACCTCAAATGAATTTATGATAACTGTGTAACAGGTTGAGCCTAGACTGGAGTCCACAGTCAAAGAAGCAGAAGACGCTTTCAGGGCAGATGGAGAACCTGTGTGGAATTCATCTGGCCTGTGGATCACATCCATTCACTTGTATCTTCAGCACCCACCTGTCCCTGCCTTAACTTTGGAAGTTTGGGAACATTTGTGGAAAAGTCTGTCAGTTGCCCTTAGAAGGGATATAATGAATGCCCCAAAATGTTATCTTCCTCACCTTGATCAGAAGCATTACCAAAGGGGGGAAAGGTTGTGTGAAGGTGTGATCACATGAGACAAATGTTCCTTAATTATACCTGTGTTAGATTGTTGTAGAGATTTCCGGTCACATGACACACAACCATTATTGTATCATTTACCTGGCCAGCAGTGTAATGGCAGTTTATTTCCCCCTCACCAGGCAGCATGTGTTATTTTGTTCTAGAGATGGGAGGTATTCATATTTGAATACAAATACTCTCGTACAGCTGGATGTAATGAGGGTCTGCCCCCTTGGGACCAGACCTTCCACCACCACCGTTGGCTTCTCTCCCCCTTCCAATTGCTCTGGAGCTCCCGGTCGGCTATCCACTCATCAGCCTGGCAGAGAGACATATCTTCCCTTCTTCTGCCAGGAGTGGATAGTCAACTGTGAACTCTGGAGTGATTGGAAGGGAGAGTGGAACCGCCAGCAGCAGTGGACACGTTAGTGGACATCCAGCTGTGTGAGGGCATTTGTATACAAATTCCCCCATCCTTATTTTGCTCCAATGGCATTTTGATATATTTCTTAATGGTATGACATCTGTGCATAACCCCATCGATTATTTCCCAAAGCTAAGTCACCAGGGAAAGTGGCTGCTATTACTGCCATGTGGCTGTCCTGTTATATATTTTTTTTAAAGTTTTCATTTTTTTAAAAAAATAATTTTATGTTTATACATAGGTGAACTTATGTTAATGGCCAGATATGCCAGGGCATTGGCTGGTGTTGCATTACTCAACCTACTGTCTGGGAAGCAACCAAGCCCTGGATGGGGGTGCCAGGTCCTATGAGTGCAATGCAATTCTTCCAGAGGCACTGGAATAAAGGAAACTAAATAAAGGAAACCCCTACCCGACATATCAACTATCAACGTATTGTTGTTGTTGTTGTTGTTGTTGTTGTTGTTGTTGTTGTTGTTGTTGTTGTTGTTGTTGTTGTTGTTGTTCTTCTTCTTCTTCTTCTTCTTCTTCTTCTTCTTCTTCTTCTTCTTCTTCTTCTTCTTCTTCATCATCATCAACAACAACAACAACATCATCATCATCATGTAAGGGGCTGCAGTGCTCCAGAAAACAAGAGAGAAAATAAATCAATATATATCTCAGCTGTGCTGATGCTTGTGGATTTCAATAGCTTTCCAATGGCTTTTTCCATGGTGAATTGCAGGAGTATGCCAGATACCTTGCAGTTATGGCCAGGTATATATTGGAACCACAAAACGCAGCATCCACACCAGAATCAAAGAACATGAAAGACACTGCAAACTAAAACAACCAGAAAAATTGGCAGTAGCTAAACATGCCCTGAAACAAGCTGGACATGAAAACCTATTTCAAAACACAGAAGTGCTGGACAACACCAGCAATCATTATGTTACACTACACAGAGAAGCCATTGAAATCATCCCAGAGTGCAGGACACGGAACAATGGGCTCAAGTTAAAGGAAGCCAGATTTTGGCTGAATATCAAGAAAAACCTCCTAACTGTTAGAGCAGTATGACAGTGGAACCAGTTACCTCAGGAGTTGGTGAGTGCTCCAATCCTGGAGGCATTCAAGAAAACTTAATCACTTGGCAGATATGCTTTAATTGTATTCTTGCATTGAACAGGGCATTGGACTTGATGGCCTTGTAGGCCCCTTTCAACTTCACTTTTCTATGATTCTAACTTTTGGAATTTTCTTAAAAGCAAAACAAAAAAATCACAGAAGTGTTTTTTGGGTGTAAAACTGTATTTTCTACCCAAAAAAGAGGTATATGGTCACTCTTTTTGGTAATGCTACTGCTATGAAAAAAAGCACCAGTGTTTTTGATCTCAAGTAGGAGCCAAAAATGTTGTAGCAATTGGCTTTATTTTTTAACATCTGTTGAAATATGCTTATTTGTTAAGGACAAGACATTTGTGACTATTTGGCACATCCACCACAAAGGTTGGAAAAGTTGTTTCTTTGGAATACAACCTCCAGAACTCCTCAACCAGCCTAGTGAATGGTGTCTTGTCTTGGGAGCTATTGTCCAGACAAATAACTTTTCCTAAATTTGGACTTGCCTACATGTGGCATTAGGAGGAGGCTGTAGCGAGTTAAATAAGGTCATTCGAAAGTTCAGTATGCTACTCCCATCCAAACAGCATACAACCCTCAAGTGACTCTATTTGGGCCTGCTGTCAATTTGCCAATATTGTGAAGTGGGTTAAGAAGAGAGGGGCCAAGGAAGTGACTTTTTTTAAAGTGCACATTAAGGCAGTGAATATTTGCTGCATGACTTAAAAGACCTAAAACGCTAATGGAAACCAAAAGTGTATTTTGACAGCAGCCTCTGCTGCACTGCTCTAATGCACATATGCTTTCTATTAATCTTTTAGGTCTTTAAATTTACCCTAACACATCGTTTTAAAAAACATTTTCACTTCCACAGCCCCTGCATAGAGGTATGAAAATGGCTAATTTGCCAATATTGTGAAGTGGCTTCTCTTCTTAAGCCACTTCACAATATTGGCAAATCCATTTTCAGCACACATACTGGAAATGGACCAAATCAGAGGGATGTTTTGTTGTTTATTAGTCGTTAAGTCGTGTCAGACTCTTCGTGACCCCATGGACCAGAGCACGCCAGGCCCTCATGTCTTCCAGAGGGAGGTTACCCGCATCAAATAGGGGTCAGAGAAGTGTGGGTGCAAATGCTCTGGGGACTGTTTGTTTCACTCCAAGTGATGACACCATGTGATCACTGTCAAAAGAGTAAAACAACCGGCCCCACAGCAGGTGAAACACCCATCTGAGCACATGTAGGAGTGATCACGAAATGAAAAGGTTAATGATGAAGGTGATCACAGAACAAAGAGAAGGCAATTAGCTTTAGAGAGAAGTTAATGAGTAGTTGACACGCAGATGTCCACCGGGGAGCCCCAGGCCGACGCCCCAAGAGGTCTTTTATTAACCTTAGCAAGCTTACACAGATTGTTGAAAGGATTCAGATAGGACACTGGTTACCTAATCACTACTAGGATTGGCCAGAGAGAGTTATGGTCTAACTCTAAGGGGAAAGGCGGAACAAGGGAGTCGCCCCACCGGTCAAGAGCCGCCGCTCCCTGCCAAGAGATTTTGCTCTCACACTGAAACAGGAATGTAGCTGGTGACCTTGAGCAGGGTGTTCCTACAAGCACACCCTTAGTCCCACTATCAACAGTGATAGGCAGTTGAATGCTAACAATATCTGAGATGTCAAAAGTTGTTTCACCCCTGCTATCACAATTGCACCTTCTCTAAGATGTTGTTGAAACAGGTCAATACAACCAATACATCATGTTCTAACCTCATTAAGCCCTGGTTATTCATGTGAATGTATCATCGAAATGCCTATAATTAGCTGAAAATCTGATCTCCTAAAATAATAAATTGATAAATTGCAATTATTAAAGGGCAAGAATACTTTCTTTGTCAGAGTGATGGGTAAGGAGTCAGCGTTGTATCTTGCACTGATTAGATACATCCGGAAAGTCATCTTGCTTTTCCAAAGAACGTTGGTGTGATAGACGAGATTCCGTTTAGCCCACTCAATCTGGTGAAAACAGATTGCGAAAGTACAGCTTCTGAGATGCTAAATTGCATTTAGTCTCTAAGCTGCTGCAAGTGAAACAGAGTAATTAACTGCTTTTTAAATGCTATTCATTGCCCTGCAAAACTGAACCCAAGGTTAATGATTAATCATCTCCATTAGTTGTTTCCATTGCAGATAATAAAGGAAGACAAACAAATTTCCCTCATCTTTTTTCAGATCACTTCCAAGGTGGCACCAGAGAGGTACAATCCTCTCCCTACTCTCTTGCTACTCCTTGTTTTAATCATTCTGGTAAGATCAGTAGAACTGTTTCATGTGCAACTTTCTGCTCTAGCAATCGATATCCAGCATGTTTAGAAAGGCAGAATTGTTTGTTTCTTGGTGCTGGTAAACACCAGATATTTCTCTATGACAGCAGTGCAGAATTGCAAACCCTATACACACACAGCTAGAACCCCTGGAGGGTCACACCTACTCCCAGCAACACCTACACCCACACACCCACACACACACCTACCCACCTACACACACACACACACACACACACACACACACACACACACACACACACACACACACACACACACACAAATAAAATTTTACACTCATATAAATAAAATTTTAGAAAGCCCCCTTGTAGTGGCAATTAAAATTAAATAAAGTTTTTTTGTGCTGTGTTGAGGGTAGTGGCTCTGCCTCCATGTCAAAATTGTCCTTTATACCTCCTAGAGGACACAAGAGGCGTTTCTGATTTTAAAAAAATTAAAGAAAAAATAAAAACCTTTTTTTAGCTAGTTGATCTTGGAGCAATTATTTGGTAGCACATTTGGGCTCTTGAGGCCCACATGTAGTCTACAGTTTATGCTTTGCCCATCCCTGCTCTGAGGGATACTATTATTAACTAAGAAAATATAAGCCAGGAACTGAAGAGAGAGAGAGGGAGAGATGCAGGAAAGTACAGAAAAGGGGACAAGTCAATAAAAGAGGGAAGGGAAAAGAGGAGGAGCAGAGAAGTTTTATTGCTCTACCAAAATATAACTTTTTGTTATTTTTAAAGAAAAGGACAAGAGGGGGCTTGATTGCCTGACGAAATAGTAGAGATACAAAAAGAGCAGTGTAGCCTACTATAGTGGTTCAAGTAGAAATAAGTGAATTGATGCAATTAAAAACAATGTGAATGCTCCTGCTGATATATATACCTTGTGACCCCTGGAAAAAATGGTACAACAGAGGTATGAAAAGATTTGTGTAATTGTGGTTCTTTTCTCACTTGTTATCAAGCCCTAAATATAGCCTAGTAAGTCACAGCTAGAGTAGGCTTATTTGAATCAATGGAAGTTGAATAGGAGTTAACTCACTCAATATCTATTGATTTAATGGGCCTATTTTAATGTGCTTTACTATGCCAAGCAACAGGATTTGGCCAGTAAATGCATTCCTTTTGATGAAGGTGCACTCTATTTGGGTAAATCTGTAAAAAAAACGGTATCAGCAACATTTGTGAAGTACAAAGGCAATAAAAAGCCTGGAAACATTAATAGGGTGGAGCAGGAAACCCACATTATCACGTGTCACAGTTAAGTGGGGAAAACTCAGGTAGATGAAGGAGCATGTGTTATTTTTCCTTAGAAATTAACCTTTCTTTCCTTTTCTGCTACAAAGTCTATACTGCAGCCACAGCGCTACTAATTTCAGATCTAGGAAATAGGAAGGGTGGGGAAGGAGATCAGATGGAAGAAATGTAGAAAAGAACAAGCTCCATGCACTGCTTTTTTGAAATGAAAGGGAACCATATCCATTGCCCTTTTAATGTCCCTCACACACTCCCTTAATATTGGACAGCCTTAGTAAGCCATTGGTGGGACGAAAGGGGGAGCATAAAAATCAAACAGAGTGCTCAGCAATGTTACTGCTGTCACCTTGACTGAAAGCTCTTCTATGACCTGGCCTTGTAATTTCTGTTTCCCCATTCACAGGAATGGTGACTTCATGGAGAACTAGAAATGAACACCTAGCATAATGAACCCACAGATAAGATCAAGTTAAATGCTATAACGGTACAACTTTAGTGCCAAGCTCTGTACCCTTTATTCAGGCATAGAGTAGGTTGAGTGCTTCTGTATACCCTATACCATACTCTTTGTACCTCTTAGAAGTTCAATTTTTGAACAAAAAAAAGACATTGAAAGAGGTCTCAGCAGACCCCTGAGTAAGTTTCTGTGGGCTTTTATGTTCTCCTCTATCGCCAGTGCAATTCCAGAGCCCTTGTTCACCCACCTCTGAGACCCCTTAGGTTTTCCTGATGCAAGCAGAACAGTTCAGCCCTGAAAATTAAAAGTCAATGGCATCAATGTTTCTGAAGTCATGTCATGTTATTTCCCATGGATCTGAGCATGATGGTGGTTGCAGCATTTTTGAGATACAGAGCTGGACCAAGAGAATGTGCTGCCTGAGGTGAACAACAACCCATTCTCCATTCTACTTACAGGGACTGCTGGCTGAATGTTAGAAATCAAATAAATTCCCTTACAGCACATGGATTTGTATCCAAACACAGCCACCATGGCTTGTAAATCAAATCCCATCTGCCACTATACTGTAAACACAGCACGTGAGACTCAGATCCCAAGATGCCACCATGCGGTAAAAGCGTTCCTTAGAACGACCCTTACACGGGACAGAGAGGGATCCAGGAATGATCCGTCCCTATCTCCAGCAAAACCGGGTCCTGTAACTTTGCTCTAGGTGACTTCTCACCCTTTCGCCCAAGTCTGTCCCGATTTTAAATAAACAATGTCTAGGAGCTCTGGAAGATCTAATCTTCCTTTCATTAATCTAGGACCCTAATTTGGTAGCGTAATGTGGCCAGATCAAAACAATCCTAGTTCCAAAATATCCAATTTACTACAGTAGCTTAGTCTAAACAAGGAGACAGCTTACAGACAATTTGTCTTTTTATATTTTATTACAAAAGATATCATCTCAACAAGCTCATTTTAACGTCATTCAGTATTTCCAAATTATTTCCAAAATAACCCCCAGCCTTAGCCACCAGTCATTTCCTCTATAAAGTGAAAATAATAAACAGTCTAGCTATATCTTAAATAAGCATTCTTACGCAATCTCAAAATAAAGTCCTGTCCGATGCATCTCTCTCCGTGTGTCGTCTCTGGCTGTCGTGAAAGCAAACTCTTCCCCCATCTCTCTTCTCCGTCCTTCTTCTTCTTTTTCTCTCTTCGCCCATCTTTCTTAAATTAAGAAGTTATGTCCTTGTCCATCAGAGTTGAGATAAGATAAGGGTCAGCTTGCTCTTCTTAACTTTTTTTTCTTTAGTTGGAGAAGAAGTGACCTTGTACATTTTTCTCTCTAATTAGCACCTGGACACAAGCAGATTTCTAGCTTTTTCGTTGCAGCTCTGAAATAAATCCTATGAATTTATTCTATTCTATTTTCATAATCAAATTCATGACAGAGAGAACTGGCCCTACTGGTCCCTGTCCGGCCGGTTGACAGGTCGGATTTCCAAGGGACATTATTAGTATCGCATGAGGGGAAATTTAGAACAATTTAATTTGATGTGATTTAATTTATGTTTTTATTATATTATTATATGCAGTTTTAATATCATTGTAAATGTTTATTTGTCACTAATGTTTATCGTTTTGTTTAGTCGTTTAGTTGTGTCCGTCTCTTGGTGACCCCATGGACCAGAGCACGCCAGGCCCTCCTGTCTTCCACTGCCTCCCGGAGTTGGGTCAGATCCATGTTGGTTGCTTCGGTGACACTGTCCAACCATCTCATCCTGTGTCGTCCCCTTCTCCTCTTGCCTTCACAGTTTCCCAACATTAAGGTCTTTTCCAGGGAGTCCTCTCTTCTACTTAGTTATTATTTGTTAATTTGATTTGCTTAATATTTTATAGTGTATTTTTTTCTTTTCTCTTTTTGTTCTTCCCTCTTTTCTATCTCCATTATTTTTTGTTTTTACCTTTTCTGCTTCACATGGTGAGGAGGGCCTGCTTCCCCAGCGAGGGCTCTAATATCAGGGTGATTACGGGTAGAGGGAGATATGGCGGTGGTACAGTGCCTACTCGTGTCAGGAGAACAGAGAACAGATGTTTGAAGGCTGTTCACTGTTCTGACATTGTGACCAACTGCCGAAATCAAGGTAGACAGCCCAGCTGGCCCTCTACTCTGAACCTGGTGCTGTTGAACGCCTGGTCTGTATCCAATAAATCCCAGCTTATCCAAGACCTTATTCTGGAGGAGGATGCAGACCTGGCGTGCATAACTGAGACCTGGATGGGTGGGGAAGGAGGGGTTCCTTTAACCCTTTCCTGCCCCCCCAGGCTATGCAGTCCAGCACCAGGGCAGACTGGAGGGGTGGGGGGGGAGTAGCCATTGTTTATAGAAAATCTCTAGAGGTTACAAGGCGCTCCTCGGTTGTGAGGCCAGTTTTGGAGGCCCTTCATGTGCGAATTGGGACCAAAGACGGTATCGGGATTTTGCTGGGTTACCGCGCTCCCTGCAACCCAGCCACCTCCCTACCGGAGCTGGCGGACTTTGTCTCCGTGGCACTGTTGGAGTCCCTGAGACTTCTGGTCCTGGGTGACTTCAACATCCATGCGGAGGCGGAGGTATCCAGTCCAGCTCATGAGTTCCTGGAAACCATGGCTTTCTTGAACTTGTCCCAACATGTTAACGGTCCCACACACATGGGCGGCCATATGCTTGACCTGGTATTCTCCACTGAGAATAGTGAGCGTGGTCCGATGGTGGCTGACCTTGTGTCAGTCCCCTTGTCATGGTTGGACCATCACCTGATAAAATGTAACCTCGCAATGGAGCTCCCCCCCCTGCAGGGAGCAGGGACCTATTTTAATGGTCCGCCCTCGAAGGTTACTGGATCCCATGAGATTCCAGGATACCATGAGAGGGATTTCAGAGGCACTGTCTGGCACCCCTGTCAAAGCTCTGGTAGACGGCTGGTTCTCCGCCACTACTAGGGCTGTTGACACGATTGCACCCAAACGCCCTCTCACGAGCAGAGCTCGGGCAGGACCCTGGTATACCCAGGACCTACGAGCAATGAAGTGAATAAGGAGACGGCTAGAGTGCACCTGGAGAAGGAAACTGATGGACTATAACAAAATCGCTGTCAGTATCGCAACTAACTGTTACCTGGCCAAGGTAAAGGCTGCTAGAAGATCTTACATTGCTGACCGGATAAGTGATGCTTCTAATAATCAGGCGGAACTCTTCCGTATAGTTCGCACTCTATCCGGAATTGGTCTGGGTGAAGGGCCTCCCACTAGCATCTCACCTGACTAATTTGCAGCGTTTTTTAAATCAAAAGTGGAGGCCATCCGCCGTGACCTTTCTCCTTTTTTAAATACAATGGATCAAGCCAAGATGTCCAGCGCTCCACCTTGCCCGGTTATTCTCATTTCCTTTCAGCCTGTGATGCCAGATTTGGTGGACAAGGTGCTTGATCGCTGTCGGGCCTCCACCTCTTCTCTTGATCCTTGCCCGGCCTGGCTAATCAAAGCAGCCAGGCCTGTAACAACTGAATGGGCCACCACAATAATTAATGGGTCTCTCCGGGAGGGCAAGGTTGCCCTTGCCCTCAAGGAGACACTCATTAGGCCCATTAGGAAGAAACCAAATTTGGCAACAAACGACATTGGAAATTATAGACCCATCGCCAATGTTTCTTTCCTTAGCAAGGTTGTCTAGAGGGTGGTGGCAGATCAGCTCCAGGCACTATTGGAAGAAACCAATGCTTCAGTCCGCGCTATGGTACGGAAATGGCACTGGTCGCACTGATGGATGACCTGTTGAGGGAGGCCAGTGGGGGCAATATGTCCTTGTTGGTCCTCCTTGACATCTCAGCGGCCCTTGATACCATTGACCACGGTATCCTCCTGGGGAGGCTCTCTGAGTTAGGAATAGGTGGCCTAGCGCTTGCTTGGCTCCGTTCCATCTTGGAGGACCGGCCCCAGAGAGTACAGCTTAGAGAGAGTGTCTCGACCCCATGGAGCCACAATTGTGGGGTCCCACAGGGGTTGATCATCTCTCCAATGCTGTTTAACATCTACATGAGGCTGCTGGGAGGGGTCATCAGGGGGTGTGGAGCTTCGTGTCACCAGTACGCTGACGACACGCAGCTCTACATTTCCTTTTCATCTACCTCAGTGGATGCTGTTCTGTCCCTTCAGCTCTGCCTGGAGACTGTACCGGAATGGATGCAGTCGAATGGGTTGAGGCTGAACCCAGACAAGACAGAGGTCTTGAGGGTGGGCGGTCCTCCAGTCAGCGGTATAGGCAACTCCCTTTCTTTTGGGGGGACGACCTTTACCGCAAAGAATGAGGTCCGCAGCTTGGGGGTAGATCTGGACCCGGCGCTTACCATGGAAATCCAGGTGGCGTTCGTGGTCCGCTCCGCCTATTTCCATCTATGGCGGATTGCCCAGCTGCATCCATATCTTGATCGGGGGGCCCTCACTACTCTAGTACATACACTCGTAATCTTGAGATTAGACCATTGTAACACACTCTACGTGGGGCTGCCTTTGAGGCTGATGCGGAAACTTCAGATGGTCCAGAACACGGCAGCCAGGTTACTTGATGGGGTGAGAAAACACTAACATATTTCCCCCACTCTGGCTGCACTACACTGGTTGCCCATCCATTTCCGCGTCGACTTCAAAGTGCTAATGATCACTTATAAAGCCCTAAACGGTTTGGGACCTCAATATTTGGCAGACCGTCTTCTCCCACCCAGATCTACCCGAATCACCCGTCATTGCCAGCAGGGACGGCTGAGGGGTCTGACACCGAGAGAGGCTCAAAAGGAAAAAACTAGAAACCGGGCCTTCTCGGTGGTGGCCCCTCGGCTGTGGAACACCCTCCCAACAGAAATTTGGCTGGCACCCTCGCTGGGTGTTTTTAAAAAACAGTTAAAAACTTGGCTAATTAAGCAGGCCTTCCCTCCAGTCAGCTAAGTCTTTTATTTTTTCTTTCTCTCTTCTTATTCCATTTTGCTAACTTTTAATCCAATTGTATTAATATATTAATTGTATTTTATGATTATTTATATTTTATATTGTCCTATTTTATGTTGTAAGCCGCCCTGAGTAGACATGGTCTAGAGGGGCGGGGTATAAATTTAATAAATAAATAAATAAAGATGCCGGCCACAGAGACTGGCAAAACGTCAGGAAGAACCACCTTCAGAACACGGCCAAGAAGCCCGAAAAACCCACAAAAATTTAACAGCTAGGCAAAAAACCAAACTATCGGAAATGTCAATGTTACAAATACAGTGGAACCTCGACTTACGGACGTCCCTACCTTTGAACATTTTGACTTATTAACTGCCCCGTTCACAAAATTTTGCTTTGACTTGCGAACGGAGCTTTGACTTACGAACGGAAAAAAGTGTTCTGTTTAAAAGGTGTTCTCCTGCCCTTTTTTAAAGCTAAAAGTGCTTGGTTTTAATGTATTCTCGAAGGCTTTCATGGCCAGGATCTGATGGCTGTTGTGAGTTTTTCGGCCTCTTTGACCATGTTCTGAAGGTTGTTCTTCCTAATGTTTTGCCAAAATACTGAAGTACTGGACAACACCAGCAAGCATTATGTTAGACTGCACAGGGAAGCCATTGAAATCTATAAACACCAACAGAGCTTCAACAAAAAAAAATAAAAAAATAAAAAAAAAGTCTAAAGCCTGGCTCCCAGCACTGGAAAATACAGCCTGTAAAACTCTACCCAGCCATAAGGACCAGGGATCATTGCACAAAAAAGACCAGCTAAAGACACCCATCAATCACAATGACAGATAATCTCTCCCTGTTATCACAACAATACAGCCACAACAAAAACACACTGATCAACATTATCACCCTGTCTCCTGAAAAGGACAAAAGCTGTTTCCCACAGCTATAAATACTCAACTATCCAACAAACAGCAACACAGCATGGACTGAGTTCCTATTCCAGTCCTCTGAAGATGCCAGCCACACAGACTGGTGAAACATCAGGAAGAACAACCTTCAGAACACGGCCAAAGAGCCCGAAAAACCCACAACAACCATTGTGCTTGGTTTTGTTTAAAAGGTGCTTGGGTTAAAATGTCCTGTGTTTAGAAGGTGTTCCCTCCCCGCCTCCTTTCCTGCTTTTTTTTAACCTAAGTTCATCGTAGGTCAAAAGATGAAAAAAGAAAAAATGTCTCCCCCTAGTGGTGGAGTACGGATTAACCAGCTTTGCATTAGTTCCTATGGGAACTAATGGCTCTACTTGCGAATGGTGCCTTTACATAAGAACCCAAAACAGCCAGAATGGATTAAATGGTTTAAATGGATTAAATGCATTCCTATGGGGAATTTTGCTTCAACTTACTAATGTTTTGACGTATGAACACCATTCCAATATGGATTAAGTTAGCAAGTCAAGGTTCCACTGTAGTTAAAAAGGTTAAATATTTGGGAATATACAGTCATAGCCAAAAATATTGGCACCCTCACAATTCTATCAGAAAATGCAACCCTTCTCTCAGAAAATTGTCGCAGTTGCAAATGTTTTGTTACTCACATGTTCATTTCTTTGGTTTGCATTGGAACAACACAAAAAAAACCCAGAGTAGAAAAGTCAAATCTGATACAATCCCACAGAGAAACCCAAAATTGTACTGGCCAAAATTATTAGCACCCTGTCTAAATTGTAAGAAATATTGCCCCGTTACCCTGGAATAACCACACAAGACCAAGTGTATGGGTTAAACATGGGCAACACTTTATTAAATCTATTCAGTTCTCATGAATATTGCCAATCCTTTGGCGAAGGGGGATCCTGGTGTAGTGCGGATTCAGGTTTCCATCTTGGGTTCTAGAGTAACCATCGAACAACTAATAGGCTGAACCTAGGCCTCCGTTATCCTGTTCTTAACTACCGTGGTATAACCGCCAGCCCCCATTTTGCCCCAGACCCCCTGCCCTTCCCTCTGTGCCATCCGTGGCACATCTTTCCCTCCAAGCACTGTAATTGCCTGATCCGCAGTGCTTGGGAGTTCAGATGAGCTACAATTTCCTGCCATTACCATCAAAATCCCAGTTCCAATACCTGTCCAATACACACTACCCCCCAGTGTGACCAATGACCTACTCCACCCTTACAAAGGCCAATGCTCGTAATTCAGCGTGGGATAGGCAAACATTCCCCCCTCCACTGGCCAATCAGGAGATGGGTCAAAAATTCCTATCTGGCCCCCAAGGGCGACCAGCTAATCTCACACTAGAATATAGGGTGGGATGCCAAACAAACAAGGAGAAAGTCATAAGGGGTGCATGTCCTTAAATGCCCTCCATTTTCCACACACCCCAGCTGTTCTCGCAAACAGCCTCATTATATCGCGTGTCATCCAGGGAAGCAGACAATGGCACGCCTCACTGTTGGAGTCCTTGGGGCCCCCAGCAGCAGCATCAATTGCTTTTCAAGCATGTGATGCTCCTTCAATTTGTATTTAGACACACCTGTCGCAAGTAAGAGGTGGTGGCAATATAGTAATCACACTTGCAACCAGTTCAAATGGAGAAAAGTTGACTCAACCTTTGTGTTGTGTGTGACACTGAGCATGGAGAAAAGAATGAAGTGTAAAGAACTGTCTGTGGATTTGAGTGAAAAAATGTGGAAAAACATCAACACTCTCAAGGCTACAAGTCCATCTCCAGAGATCTTAATGTTCCTGTGTCCACTGTGCACAATATCATCAAGAGGTTTACAGTCCATGGCACTGTAGCTAACCTCCCTAAACATGGATGGAAGAGCAAAGTTACTGAAAAATACAACGAAGGGTTATTCCAATGGTGGAGGCAAAGCCCAGATTAACTTCCTAAGAAATTCAAGCTGATCTGCAGACACAGAGTACAACAGTGTCAGCTCACACTAACTGTTGCCATCTGAATGAAAAGGGACATTATGGAAGGCGACCTAGCAGGGCACAATTGCTGACACAAAGGCATAAAAAAGCAAGACAGGACTTATGTAACAAAAACACAATCCTTCTGAGAGAACGTATCATGGACAGATGAGACAAAATTAGAGCTTTTTGGTCAAGGACATCTTGGCACTGTTTACAGAAAAAGAAATGAGGCATTCAAAGAAAAGAACACAGTCCCTACAGTCAAACATGGCGGAGGTTCAGAGATGTTTTGGGGTTGCTTTGCTGCTTCTGGCACTGATTGTATTGTGTGTGAACGATATCATGAAATCTGATGATTACCAAATAATTTGGGGTATATTGTCTCCCTGATTGTTTAACTTATATGCAGAATACATCATGTGAAAGGCAGGACTGGATGAATCCCAAGCCGGAATTAAGATTGCCGGAAGACATATCAACAACCTGCGATATGCAGATGATACCACTCTGATGGCAGAAAGTGAGGAGGAATTAAAGAGCCTCTTAATGAGGGCGAAAGACGAGAGCACAAAAAATGGTCTGAAGTTCAACATCAAAAAAAAAAAAAAACTAAGATCATGGCCAGTTGTCCCATTACCTCCTGGCAAATAGATGGGGAAGAAATGGCAGTGACAGATTTTACTTTCTTGGGCTCTATGATCACTCCAGATGGTGACAGCAGCTACGAAATTAAAAGATGCCTGCTTCTTGGGAGGAAAGCAATGACAAACCTTGATAGCATCTTAAAAAGCAGAGACTTCACTTTGCCGACAAAGGTCCGCCTAGTCAAAGCTATGGTTTTCCAGTAGTGATGTATGGAAGTGAGAGCTGGACCATAAAGAAAGCTGACCTCCAAAGAATTGATGCTTTTGAATTGTGGTGCTGGAGGAGACTCTTGAGACTCCCCTGGACTGCAAAGAGAACAAACCTATCAATTTTGAGGGAAATCAGCTCTGAGTGTTCACTGGAAGGACAGATCCTGAAGCTGAGACTCCAATACTTTGGCCATCTCATGAGAAGATAAGACTCCCTGGAAAAGACACCAATCTTGGGAAAGTGTGAAGGCAAGAGGAGAAGGGGACGATAGAAGACGAGATGGTTGAACAGTGTCACCGAAGCTACCAACATGAATTTGCCCGAACTCCGGGAGGCAGTGGAAGACAGGAGGGCCTGGCGTGCTCTGGTCCATGGGGTCACGAAGAGTCAGACAGGACTTAACAACTAAATAACAATAGTGGGCTAACCCCACCTCCTTCTTTCTCCTTTACTTACATCCTCTCTCAAACAAGTTCCTTTCTCTCTCATCATCATGGAATCGTAATCCAGAACAGAACAACACAAAAATCATTGAAAAAGTTTCACATAACCCATCATCCATTTTCTACCTTCCCAAACTCTTCCCTTCTTCTTGACCTTTCTGGCTGTTAACCAATTAGCCTCAAGAGGCTGTACCACCTTCCTCCTCTCCTTATTCTCATGAGAGTTCGGGTGTTGTTTATCTCTTCTCCAACTAGCTGGGAATGTTGAGTCTTCCACAGGCCTTTTTTGCTGCCTCTCACCTTTTTTATGTTGAAATTGTGTTTGAGAATTTTTTCAGTGAACTCCCACCTTAGACTCCTTTTCTTGTTAGGATTTTCTGCCATGGGACCTTACTCATCCTTGTTCTGAGTTCATTAAAATTGAATTTTTAAAAATTCAGCATATGTATGTGGCTACAACTCTGCTTTGGTTTCCTTTGAAATCAAGAATTCTAATAGAACATGATCACTCTTGCCCAGAGTTAGAATCAAGGATAGCTAGTCCTCCAGTTTCTTACTTCACTTTTATGTAGTAGAAAATCATTAGCCACACAAGCCAGGAATTTCTTGGAAGAACCATATTTGCAGAATTTGCCTCCCAACATATATCTGGATAATTAAAATTATCTGGATTTGTAACTTGTAGCTGTTTTGCATCCTGTCCCCTCAGGGAGGGAACCAGCTCAAATTCAGGGTTGTTAATGTCTTTAGCATGAATATTGACAGCATTAAACCTTTCTGGCAGAAGGCAGAACAATGTTTTCCCAACTATAAGAGTATGTTTTAATGCCAGTCCTATAACTAGCGCAGGACTCAATACCTTAGGGATAGGTTGTCAGCAATCAGCTCCCCAAGAAGATGCTTGACCAGTCGGACAGAGAGTAATTAGGAGATTATACACCCTACAATGTGCTGAGAGAGTCCCCTAGCTCAGCTAGGCGTGTCAATCCTCCCTCTTACAAGTCTGCTCTAATAAGAACACCCTTGTACCTTTGAGTCTTTCTGATAGAAAACCATATGGGCTTTGTAGTCATTAGACATACTATGCACCACAGGCAGGACTCATTAAGTATGCAAGGCCGAGGCATGTACCATCAGATGACCTAAGACAAGTTTACTGTTCAGGAAATCGACTGAGTTTTATAATCATTATTTTATTAAAGAAAAAGTAAGTTCCTTAAAGTAAAAGTCAAGTTATGCAAAAGCAAGCAAATAAACAATATGCTGGTTAATTACAAAACTGTAGCGAAGTCAAGAAATCACGAAAAATATATAAGTGTCCAAAAACATTAAAATAATTCAAAAAGTCAAGAAAAAGAATAAAACAGTTCCAGTAAGGTAATCCATCAGGAAAAACAAAATAATTCAAACAGGCAAGAAAAAGTCCAGAGTCCTTCATTATCCTGTAAATGAAAATCCTGTATAAAAGGAAAAATCCTGTAAGAGAAAATGTCCCATTTTCCTGGAAATAATCCACGAGAATAGTCCATAGGAGTAGTCCATAGAAATAGTCCATGAAAGGTGTCCAGAATATTCCCTGTGTGTGTGTATGAGTAATCCATGCGAGTAGGCCATGAGTGACCTAAAAGCAGTTCATGACTTAAAGGTTGGTTCTGAAAGACATTAGAGTGAGTCACGAATGACATTGTCCATTGGTAAAAGTTCCTTTTTCAGGAGTAACTGGTGACTCCTTATCTGCTCCTTCCCACGATGTCATCCAGTCACAGTCCGTTGTTAGGCAAACAGTCCTGCGGTACCACCTGACCTTCTTTCTCATGGGTAACAGATGTTATTTGGGTTTCTGTGGTTTTGCCCCGAGTCGCAACAATACCCATCTATCTTATCACAAAGTTTCTTTCTTCTGCTCACACAAAAGTATTTTCCCAGCTCTCACTAGTAAACACCCTGTCAGCATAGCAAAGATCCTTTATACAGAGAAACAAGATGGAACCTCTCTTGCACATTTCTTAATTACAAAACCCATGTTCAATACAAGATTTTAATCACATATCCCATCTCATCACACAGGCTGGCTGAAGTGGGGCAGATGGGTTAAAGACAAAGCATGTTCTGTTCCTGTACACCACAGAAATATGGGGTCCAGCCCCAACAATCTGGGAAACAGCTGGAGAACATGGCTAGTGGTTTCCTAGCAACCAAATGCATGCCTCCTCTCGTGCTGTAGGAGGAAAATAGCAGATTTTTCTATAGGACTTGACATTGTGCTTCCTTGAGAGATTTAGCTTTTGTAGTCCAAACCACAGGATAGGAAGAAATGGCTTGGGTGTGCCTAGGGCATGGACATTTCCCACTGAGAGATCTGAATCTTCTTTGAATTCCTGGTCCCTCCACTATAGAACAAAACACATTTGTAAAGCACTTCCCATTTAAAAAATCATGATGCTTTGAAGATTTGGAAGCTTGCTATTTGCAGAACACAAGCCTAAAGATATCCTGAGTAAACATGACTAGTTGCACAGTTGTTTAGAGTTTAGACTGAAGCATCACTTCCTGTGCACCAGCCAGTTTTATACTGTATTTTCTGGTGCCTCTTCCTGGTGAAATAAGGTTCCTATGTTGCTTGTATTTTTTGCCTTTTGCTGGAGATGGAGGGAAATTCTTCTGAATAATTTCTGCACAGCTCGAAAAATATATATCCTTGGAACCGTGCATAGCATATCATTTAATTTGAATTTTCTGTTATGACAGAAGGCCTTTGAGCCCTCTCCTGTTCTTCTCTGTTTCCAGCAAATTACTGTATCATTTTCCCTTGGGTTTCTCATGTAAAGTCCTTTACCTAGGAGGAGGGACAATCAACATTTTCTTCCTTTCCAACTGACAGTAGCCAGTAATGAATTTTCTAGTATTGAAGGTGTTTTCAGAAGGACCCAGTACATTTTGCTCCATATTATTCTTCACATAAGTTTCAGTGCTGAATAATTGCAATTTCCAGAAGCATTTTCAGGTTCCGGCAAATAACTGTGATTCTGTCGCTTAGGCTTGGGTGAAACCACTGTAAGGATTATGTGGTATTTACAAACAGTACTGTGGCCTAGTGCTCAGCTTGTTAATACTGAGAGAGGATAATCATTCTGCATACTTGCCCAGCAGGTTGAAGCAAAGAGGCAGTCCCAAAACCAGCAAAATCAGGGAGCTGGACGGGACAGATTGTATTTGTCTTCAGTGTGGAAGGGATTGTCACTCTCGAATTGGCCTTCTCGGCCACACTAGATGCTGTTCCAATATCTCTATTCCGAGCACGTTACCATAGTCTCTCAAGACTGAAGGACGCCTACTTTAGTCTTTAAGGCGCCACATAATTTTCTTTTTTCTTTTCTTTTTTTCTTTTTTTTTCCATTGGATTTTGCCTGATAGGCAAGAAACTGACTGATCTGCTAATTCCTGCCTTGTTTTGCTTCTAGTCCACAAATGTCAGGTATGGTATCAAACATTCTAAAGTGAAGTCAGCAAATCACACAAAGTATAACAGAGCAGACAAGGAGTAGCTGAAAGCAGTGTCCGTGAAGCAGACTCAAAGGTAAAGCAGCATCCAAGTAATAGAGGTAGAGTCACAACAGATCATGTCTACCAGGTCATTCATCAAGCAAAGGGAAAAGCAGAGTCCTTTATCTAGCCAAGGTCAGATGTTAAGAGAACCAAACCTATCAGGGATGTCAGAAATGCAAGGAGCTAAGAATGGACATGTCGTATTTCAACATAATGCATTGTGCTCAGTTATCTCCTGCTGCTCTAAACTATGTTCCAAAGCAGAGGCTGCCAGTTTTCCATCCAAGGCATAACTACAGCACTAGAGTCCACTAGAGTCCACTAGCAGTCTTCCATACATTGAATTCTTTATTCCAAAGTACTTTGCTATAGACGTGCGCTTCTAGGCTGGGCTACACTCTCTTCCTCATTGCATTTAATGGTCATTGCTTCTGGTCCTGCCACACAGTCCTCTGCCTGGGGATAGTTGGTTCTCAGCTAAAGATGGAATATTTGTATTTGTCTCCTGGGTGGCCAGGTCCACCAGGATGTCCACTTAACACTTGCAGTGTGGTATCATCATCATTCACGCCACACCAATTGTGGAAGTAGCTCAGCTGGGGCTTCCCCGCCTCCCTGCACTCCTGACAAATCCGACAAGGAGGCCTGCTCAGCTGCTGAGTGGTCAGCAGCACAGGGAGACAGAGAAGTCCTGGCTGTCATGGTTTAGGTTATTGAAGCTAAAATGTAATTTCTAAATGGGATTTGTAGTCATGGAATGGTGTAGAATGAATTCATCTTAGTCTGTGTCATTTTACTAGAAGCATCCAGAAGCTGTTTTCCCTTTCTGCTAGCTAGGAATGTTATCATGTAGATAGTTTGGCCAAGGCCAAAGACGAAGAACCAAGCCATAACATCGAGGAAAAATGTCAACAACACCTGCGATCCCATGAGAAAAGGAGGTGGAGGGAGATGAGCAGTCCTTCATCCTGATTGGCTTACGTCAGTGGAAAGAAGAAGGAGGTGTTTCCAGCGTGTGAAGAAAATGACAGGATGTTACAGGGAGAGAGACTCTTTTAAAACTCATTTTTAGATTATTGAATTTTACCATGGATTTTTGATATTTGAATGGACTTTGGAGTTCCCAATGCTAAGATGTAGTTCATGGTAGGAGAATAGAAAGGGGGGCTTAGCCGTACCTGCCTCTCTAGCTAGTAGAATTTTCTTATTTTTATAGCTGGAATTTGCTAGATTTCTAACTACAGTAGATTATGGAAATGATTTTGAATGCTATGCTTTACAACAAACTGAATATCTCTAATTCTTTATTTTTCTAATAAAACAATAATACTTAAAAACCTATGCTTGGTCTCTTGAGCAGATGACCTGCTACATTACTTAATTTGTTTTTCTTAAAGGCCACAAATCAAGCTACTTTGAGTCCAGTAACTGCTTGAGTTTTGAGAGCTCTGGGTGACTCTAAGACTCATGATTTTAACTTGGTTTTCTCTGTGATTATTAATTGGGAATAGACCTGGGAAAGAGTGCCAGTGGGACAGCCTGGTTGAGACAAGGACTCATCTCAACTTAAATAGGGGTCAACTAGACTCTGAACCTCTCTATTCCAGCCTCAGCATTCTCTTAGGAGAGCTGAGAGCTTTCACTGGCCATGCTACTTCCATGATTGGTGTGGAGTGAACTACAGTGGCCCCACATGCAGTAAGTGGACAGCCCAGTTCTGGGAGAAGTGTACAATCGGCCCAGTGGCCTGTGGTGATAATATTAGTATTTGTCTTCCCTGGGAAACTAATATGAATATCCCATCTCTATTCTCAACCATTCCACTTGAGCAGACCATATTCTTCTGAACCCATGTTTCTCACAGGTGTTGAGGGAATCTAATTTCAAAAAATGTAGGACCACACCCAGTGAGGACCCCTCCAGCGAGGTCATGACAAAGCTGTCTGAATGAGCACAAGTGGCCAGAATCAACAATATTTATGGAACATTTTTGAGCACTATGAATCTCCACTGAATATAGTGGAAAACTGCTTTCATTCATTTCATTCATTAATAGAAGTTTGCTATAATTCATCTTCGTTTTTAGAAATGAAGAATGCGACTTTATGGAGATTTCCACTGACAGTGGCTACTAAACAGGAAAGTGAGTAGTCACTCCAATATGAGGCAGTATATTGTTGTATTAGCTAAGTAATATTAAAGCACTATTTTGTATAATTTTCCTTATTTTACAGAAAAAGTAATTAACCTTCTCTTCCCTTGTCAAAAGTACCACAAAATACCCACCCACCGGTGTGGTAAGAGGAATAATATTCAAGTTTCTCATCCTCACCTTCTGGGACAAGATAGCTCATTGCAAATACAGCAATTAATAATAAGCTTGACTTTAAATTCTAAGATGCTCTTAAAAGAGACATTATGCTGGCGATGAAAACCTAATGAAGTCTGAAAGATTAACCTCATGTTTAAAATATTGTACATAATTGCATTTAATGTTCTTCCAGTGTATAGCAAATGTAACAAAGATGCTTGATTTCTGCTTAATGGTTTGTTTAAATGTACTGCATATAGAACTCTGGGAGCACTAGGTTTGTGCCATCTCAACCCATCAAAGTGTTGTGAGAACTGCAGCAAGTAATTTTGTTAAATAAGATTACAGAACACCAACCACGAGTCCTAGGACAATAGAAGTGAAGGGTAGCACAATCTATTGGTAAGGAGACCAAAGGATACTAGTAGGCTGCACACCCACTTTTGAAGAAGACTGTCATGGAATGGAGGAAACCAGTGGGATCTTATTCAGAAAGAGAAACTTCCAAGTGTCAAGATGTGAATTTTTTAATGTACAGAACGTTAAAATAATTAAGGAGATGCTGAAAAATAGGCCCTGAAAAATGTACATTGTGCTCTTTAAAGTGATGTTTGAAATGCTGTATACTAAAAGTCACTGCAAAACAATCAGCCAGCTCTCTAGCCATGTTTGGAAGCAAGATCACTGTAGAATAACATTACCTTGTTATGACTGACAGTCCAGCATGAATGAAAACAAAGGAGAGAATTGAAAGTGTTTTGAAATAATTGGGTTGTATCATGTAAAACATTGCAATGTTAACACACTGCAAAGTTTTACGTGATACAAACCCATTACATGACCCAGCAGGTCCATCCTCAAGATTACCAACGCATGAACCAGTGTTATTAGGGATCTCCTGTTGAGAAAGGGATAGAGGTATGCAGTCTGCCTCAAGCTGGAAATGTAAACATCTAAGAGAACTATAAATATAGGGAGGCGTATACATGCAAGACAACACATCACACCATGCCAAACCACACACACTATATACCAACAACAGTGATACCAGGAAATGTCAAGCATAATGTAGCAGCAGTGGCAAACAAATGAAGACAACACGGATTACCCTCCACAGATTCAAACTGGCTTAGCTGGGTGAGCACTTAAGACCACTTTTCTGTGAGTTCTTAAAGGCTAAAGATTCCTTAAAGTTATAAAGCTTTTTACTTTTTAAAGATGTACAGTTATTTAATAGATGCATTCTCTGCTTTTTTATTAGCTCCTGTAATGATTATAACATGATTTAAGTTCTGCCTACAACTTAAGTTTGGTTTTGAATGTACTTTTGCTTGCAACTTCTCATAGTTGTAAGAATTTTAGATGGCAATTGCACCTGCAGCTTTTCATAAATTGCAATAATGGATTTCTGTTTAAGTATTTGTGCCTACAGCTTTCCATAGCTGTAAAAAATGGTTTGATGTTTTCTTTGCAACTAGGCTGGCATGCTTATTTATGGTATAAAAAGGACAAAGAACAAAATTTTTGTAATTCACATATGATAAGAAAAGCTTTGTTGGTAATGTGGAGAAAAATTGCACAAGTTTATTATAAAATACCTGCATGGGTGTCACCCATAGAAGCCTTCACACAATCCAATCTTATGACAAAAGCAAACCTTCTAAGATATCAAGAGCTATTAAAAAAGGATGGTGAATTAAGATCTAAAGAGGAATTAGAGTCGCAGATTGTTTATTTAGACTGGTGGCCTAGAATTCAGCTAGAATCCAGATATACAAAAGATAAAATAGAGGGTTTCTACTTCGAACAAACTGTCTTTGATAAACTGTTATTGGGTTCAAAAGAACAAATTGTTAAGAAAATGTATAATTATATGTTGGAAATGCAAATGCAAGAGGAAATGGTTAAAGAACCTATGATTAAGTGGGCACAAAATATAGGGCACAACATTGATATTGATCAATGGCTGAAAATATGGCAAAATAACATAAAGTTCACAAGATCGGTTAATTTTAAGGAGAATATATATAAGATGTTCTATAGGTGGCATATGACCCCTGAAAAACTGTCAAAGATGTATACTGATGTATCAAATAAGTGTTGGAAATGTGAAACACAAATGGGAAGTTATTATGATATGTGGTGGTCGTGTGGGGTAGCAAAAAAATACCGGAAAAGAGTGCATGTTATGTTACAACAAATTTTGCTTTGTAAAGTACCACTAACCCCAGAATTGTTTCTATTAAGCATGATACCCGATAACATAGATAAGTCAAAGGAACATATAGTTATATATATTATTACAGCAGCCAGAATTATGTATGCTAGAAATTGGAAAAGTACGGCGGTGCCGGAACAAGAAGATCTGATGGAAAAGATACGGGAAATAGCCGAAATGGACATCTTATCGGAAGTTATGAAGGACCAATCCTTGAAAGGGCAACAGAAAGATGGGACTTATTTTATAAATGTACTGAATTAACAGGTAGTAGCTGAATATATATAGTGAAATGAGAACCTTATAAACAAGGCAGAAAAGAGTAAATAGAATGATTTTGGATTTGATATGGCAATAGGTATAGATTGGATATTAGTATGCTATGATTTCCCCTCTCCCTCACAAATCCCCTTCCCTCACAAACCCTAACCCTCATGTTCCTATATCACCCTTTATGTAAAAAATAAAATAAAATTACAAAAAAAATGGTTTGATGTTTTCAACAACTTAGAAGCTTCTTTATGCATATGGAACAGAAGTGTAGATAAATAAAGCTCGTAGAAATAGGCAAGCTGAGGTTGCCTGGAATTACTGCAACAATGAAAAGAGTGATGCCTAGATGCTTTTGATATGATTAGAAATGTTTGTCTGATTTCATTTCCTAAATGAGATAAATGATAGCTATGATGAACACAACAGACTCCTGATTTTTTTTCTCCATAGAGATCTATAAAAATCTCTAGGGCTCTTGGAGAAATGTTTAGGCTTTCTGACCTGACACAATAGCTTGCTTCACCCTTGGCTCCTGGAAGATTATCAAGCAAAAACATGATCAACCAACACCCTCCAGCAGTGAATGTTCCTTTACTGGTACGTATGTGGATTCACCTCTACAGGTTTTAATTTAAAGACAATGGCCAGAATCCTACTGCCAAACCATGCTTTTATACGCGCATAAATCTTGGCAGCAAACTGCTGCTCATTTATGAGGTTCAGAATGCTTTATTGTGGATGTTCCTATCCAGGAATCCTACTCACACTTTGTTAATGAGTGGTGATTTACCACCCCGTGTTACGTAGTTTCCATTATGCAAGCACAAACTGATAATAGGATTGTGGCCAAATGGTAAAATTAAATTTTGAATTGACGTGTGTGATTCACTGTAGCTTTAAGCCTATTTGCAACTTTCCACCTTTGATTTTACTGACTTGCAGGTGGAAATCAATAAAACACAGCAATAAGAAGACTAGAACAATTATGGACATCCAGTGCTAGTAAGGTTCCTTTGCATGTATTTTTGCATATATTTTAAAAGCATGCATTTCTCCAAGAAATGTATTTCTCCAAGATATTTTACACAAATTTCTCACAGCAGATAACTCCAGATATATTATAGCTCCAGCTGCTTATCTCTCTCTCTCTTGAAGTTGCTGACCCACCACAGGGCCTTTTCACTAGCTAGATGGCATGTTCTTCCCTCAGAAGTTACAAATGGGAGGTATAAAACTATATGATAGAGAAGGTTTGCTCTTGTGGTGACGGCATGATAGCATCAACCACACACATAATGGTACACTGCATGCACAACATAGGAAGCTTATTCTCCCATTGCTTAACAGGTTTTCCAGCTGTCCTGAAACAAAAATCTCACACTATTTTTAGGCCTTCATCCTCAGACTATACTTACTTGCACAAAATTTCTCACAGCTGCATGCAAGATACATAAAGATATAATGGACATTGGTTTTAAGCTATAACTTTCCTTCATCTCTTTTTTTCCTCTGCATTAGCATTGTGATCATCTTATAATTTTAACCTGTTTTATGTCTTTTGCTGGTCATGGACCATAATAAAAAAATTAAAATAAACAGATTTGAAAGTTGTCATTCTGGAAAAGAAAAATTATAGAACAAAAACCCATAAAGAGTTAGCTAACTACTCCTGTGTATGAGTATGGTAGTTGGAATACCTAGCATTCATCAAAATTGATTTTGACAAGTGTGCCACCCCTGTGAAGCATGACTAAGGGCCTAGACCAGGCCCAGGGCCCTCCCCCAGGCAGGGTGGGGCTTTAGGGGGTTGACATAGGGGTTTGTGAAGTCACTGTGGGCCTATAGGTGGTGTTTCATGGACATAGGTCCCCCATGACCAGACAGTGGCCTCAATATTGGCCCCTGGCACTATGTGGCACCCCTTGGCCCTGCAGGCCAATAAGAGGAGGTTTGATGGGTTTGGCTAGAAAACGGGGTGACCGTATGGCATGCCTTGGCAATCCCTTAGGCTGCCTGGGGATGAAATTCCACAGCGGGGTGTATCGAAGCAGGGGTATGTGTCTTCTCCCCAACAAGCCCTTGGGTGGTATTTTTGGGAGTTCTGTGCATGCCAGAAGCTCTTTGCAGAGACCATCAAGGTTTTCAGAAGATAGAGGAGAAGGAAAACCAGACCCCGTTCCTCCCAGGCACCCCAAAAGGCAGAAAGCCAAAAGGCACCGGTAAAACCCAAAAAGCACCTGCACCCCAAGGTTGCTACCATGGGCCTGTGGGGTTTTCCAAGCCTCTGTGCCCCTTAGATTTCCCCCCCCAGCAAGTCTCAAGGGGATGCTGCCTGAAGACCCTGAAAATCTGAGAAGAAAATATAGGTCTTCAGAAGACATAAACGTTTTTACTGCAAAGCCAAAACCGGACTCCAAAACCACAAGCAAGCCGGCCTGCACCCTGTTGTGGGCTAATGATTATGATGCCCGAAGTCTAACGGGCAAGAGTATTTACTAAAGTCTATAGTTATGAGGTGGTGTGGTCTTTAAAAACCCTTACTAAAGTGTTGCTCCATTTCAACCCACAGGAGAATATTCAGGATGATGATGATGATGATAAACCACCCTGCAGGAATATACAGACTCTAAATGTTTCATGCACTTTGACCAATTCTATTGTTAGGTTGATGTTTCCCTGCTCCTGACCCTTAATAAAAGATTAATTGTTGCACCATGCTGGTGCTGGAGGAGGCTCTTGAGAGTCCCCTGGACTGCAAGGGGAACAAACCTATCAATTCTAAAGGAAATCAACCCTGAGTGCTCACTGAAAGGACAGATCCTGAAGCTGAGGCTCCAATACTTTGGCCATCTCATGAGAAGAGAAGACTCCTTGGAAAAGACCTTGATGTTAGGAAAGTGTGAAGGCAAGAGGAGAAGGGGACGTCAGAGGACGAGATGGCTGGACAGTGTCATTGAAGCGACCAACATGAATTTGACCCAACTCAGGGAGGCAGTGGAAGACAGGAGGGCCTGGCGTGCTCTGGTCCATGGGGTCATGAAGAGTCGGACTAAATGGCGTGTTCATATTTGTGTTAACCGCTGAGATGGCTACACAGGAGGAAATTCTGCACAATATATATTATACATCCACATCCATGGAAAGTTTTGGTGATCTGAACCCTCTATTTAGGGAGGCCAAAAAGCAGATCAAAACATTGAAGGTAGGGGATGTTTCTCAATGGTTTTCTGATCAGGATGCCCATACATTGCATAGACCGACTGGAGTTCATTCGAAAAGAAATAAGACCATTGTTTCCAAAGTAGATGCTCAATGGCAGACAGATTTGGTCAATATGCAGCAATTTGCTCAGTACAACAAGGGCTACAAGTATATCCATCAACATCCGTTCTAAACATAGCTGGGCAAAAGTACTCAAAGGCAAAACAGACAACGGAGTGGCCAAAGGTTTTGATGCTATTTTCAAAAAGATGGAAGAAAACCTGACAAAATACAAGTGGACTATGGTGGTGAATTTCTAAACAGGCCTGTAAGCAGTTTGTTCAAGAAAAGCAGAATACATCATTTTGTCACCAATAATGAGGTCAAAGGAGGGGTGGTGGTGGAGAGGTTTAACAGAACATTAAAAACAAAAATATGGAAGTATTTCACTGCTAATAATACGTACAGGTATGTGGATATATTACCACAGTTCCTTAAAAGTTATAACAACAATATATCCATAGAACTATTAAATGTAGACCTGTAGATGTGAATCATCACAATGCTCTGGCTGTCTGGAAAAAAGTCAATGAGCCTTTTGCTGAAACAAAAAAGAGCTTCCAAGACTCAGAAAAAGAGACTGTGTAAGGGTTTCTAAAATGAAGGGGGTATTTGATAAGGGATATGAACAGAATTTCACCACCGAAATATTTATAGTGGACCGGGTTATCAAAGGAGGAGAGAGGCCTGTATACCAGTTAATGGATTATGATGGGGAGGCCATAGTTGGGACTTTCAATCCTGAAGAACTACAGAAGATGAATGCCTGGGAAGACAGAGTGTACAGAATTGTAAAGATTTTGAACACAAAAGGCAGGGGTACAAGAAAGCTTCACTTAGTGAAATGGTTGGGTTGGCCTAGCAAGTTCAACAGCCTCAGAAGTTTGTGAAAGCATATAGGACAGAAAAGCAAAATGGGTGATCATGGATTTTACATCACCCTCCCCAATAACGCCTGTAAGAAAGTCTTCCCCCAAAAGACAAATGCCAGCTTTGCAACAATATTACGCCAACCCTTACATTTGAATGGGGTTTGGGAAGCTGGCCTAGCTGAGATACATTATCCTCGGAGCTGGTACACAATCATTAAAAATTTATTTATTTATTTATTTATTTATTTATTTATTTATTTATTTATTTATTTATTTATTTATTTATTTATTTATTTATTTATTTATTTATTTATTTATTTATTTATTTATTTGATTTATATCCCACCCATCTGGTATATTCTACCACTCTGGGTGGCTTACAGAACATCAAAACAATTAAAAACATAAAAACATTAGCATACAACAATAACAAATAGTGCAGGAATAAATAAATAATACAGTAAATAGCAAAGCAAAAGAAATCAGTAGTTGACAGGAGGGAAGGCCTGGATGTACATCCATGTTTTCAGCTGACATTTGAAAGTATCCAGCATAGGCGCTTTGTGAATCTCCGGAGGAAGGTTGTTCCAAAGGCGAGGAGCCACCGCCGGGAATGCCCAGCTTCGAGTTTTTTCCCTCCGGGCTTCCCTCAGCATCAGACTGCTCAGCCTCACCTCCTGACTCATTTATTATTTATTTATTTATTTATTTAATTTATATCCCGCCTATCTGGACTATGTGGGTGATCCGAGTAGATCTTGGTGGGAGCAGGCACTCGGCCAAGTATCGAGGTCCTAAACCATTTAGGGCCTTATAGGTAAGCATTAGAACTTTGAATTCAATGCGGAAACGGATGGGCAGCCAGTGCAGCATGTCCAGAACGGGAGAAATATGTTGGTGTTTTCTCACTCCAGTAAGGAGTCTGGCCGCTGCATTCTGCACCACTTGAAGTTTCCGCATCAGCCTCAAAGGCAGCCCCACGTAGAGCACGTTACAGTGGTCTAATCTTGAGATTACGAGCGCATGTACCAAGATAGTGAGTGCCCCATGTCAAGGACAATCCGCCAAAGGTGGAAAAAGGTGGTGCGAACTACCGACGACACCTGGGTTTCCATGGTGAGCATCGGGTCCAGATGTACTCCCAGACTGCGAGCCCCATTCTTAGCAGCCATTTCTACTTTTCTGAGGGTACAAATAAATGACACTTTCAACTACACGGGGGTTATTACAAGATGTTCTGGACAACATGAATGATACTATAAAACAAATTACAGTGGTGCCTCGCTTAACGGCGATAATCCATTCCAGGAAAATCGCCGTTAAGCGAAAACATCGTAAAGCCAAAAAAAAACTCCCATTGAAACACATTGAAACCCCTTCAATGCGTTCCAGAACTCACCATCCAGCGAAGATCCTCCATAGGGCAGCCGTTTTCGCTGCCTATCTTGCGAGGAATCCGTTCCAGAAAACAGCAGGGAGCCATTTTGTTTAGCCGGTGGCCATTTTGAAACTGCCGATCAGCTGTTTTAAAATTGTCGTTTCATGAAGAATTGGTTCCCAAAGCAGGGAACTGATCATCGCAAAGCGAAAAAAAACCCATTTAGACCATTGTTTTGCGATCCCAATTGCGATTGCAAAAAGATAGTCGTAATGCAGTTTCGTCGTAATGCGGGGCAATCGTAAAGCGAGGCACGACTGTATAAACCTGTCCCAAGTGTGGCTGGCCTATGACCCAGTCATGGGAAAAGTTAAATTCACAGGCCCTGAAAGTTACTTCTTTTCAGCTGGTGCTGAGTTAACCCGCATTTGGGGGGTCCCTCTGGATGAACCTGTCAGAAAAATACCTCATGCAGCAGACCTTACCGGAGGTTTCAGCTCTTTGTACATATACATGGATATCATATAGTACATAGGAGGAACTGAACTGACTGATATGTCTATATAGGCTCAGGGCTTTGAGTGGTGAAAGTTTGGGTTTGTATCTCAACATGCTAAACCATGTAAGTGCTAACTGAGAATTGCAACTGTCCTCCCTCCCCAAAAGGCTCCAGAGCTTCAACACATACAGTATATAGCAGGGAAATATAATGCTCTCTGTTCTGGAAACAGCTTGATATCCTGAATTTAAATACAGCAGATAGGTGACAAGTTTACTTCAATAGTTAAATAATTGGTTTAAACAAGCTGAATGCAGGAGAAAGCGAATGTAGCAGATTTCCTCACCTCTTCGGATGCCATACCCATTTCTAAGCAGGAATAAGAAACTTCAGTAACTGAGTGAATCTGTCAGTTTTACTTTTGCTCATATTCTGATTTTTTAAAAAAGTTTTCTGTCCTTTTTATGAAGACCTGGTGAATTTGCTCTTACCAAAACATGAACTGAGCTAAGTTTTCACTTGTCTCCAAATCTGAGTTAGGAATGTGATAGGATTTCAGTCAGTTTGGGTTTTTTAAAAATATAAAAACAGTATAAAATTTGCCAATTTCATCACAACTGTGATGGAAAATCAACAGGAGACTAAAGAAACACCAACTTTAAGAAGAAGAAAAATGGATGATTTATCTAACCTTTAGCATGAATTTCCTTAAGTTTTGATGCTGTTGTTGTTCACCTCAGAACTGATTATTGCTTTGCATTCGATCCTAATATTTTTGTATACTTCTGTATATTTATACATTTTGATGTTTTATTTGTGGCTGGTCTTTTGACCATAATAAAGTTTTATCTATCCCTAAGTTTTAACCAAAGATGGGGAATGTTTTCTGAACTGCAAACGCTAGAATCCCACAACTGTCATTAGCAGTGTTCCAAGAAAATAGTTTCTTCTACCTCTGGTATTAGTTCCTCTTGTTCTCAAAGGGAGTTGGCAAAAGGAGGAGGAACAGTCATCCTCCCTCAAACAGCTTTCCTCTCTCCCCCCCCCCACCCCTTGGCTGCCTCTTTCGGCAGGAAATGAACTGCCCTTCACCAGTGCCTATGAGAAAAGGGAAACTAAAAAGGGAGAAGAAAATGAACATGTATAAAATAAATGAAAATAGTGTCATAAGGAAGAAGAAATAAAGTTTCATATCTAAATCCTCCTGTGGGCAAGGATTGTCTTTTCTTTCCATTCTTCCCTCCCATTATCTCAATTTCATTTCACTCCCCATCCCCCCCATCCCAATTTTCAATATATTGCTTTCTCTGTGGCATGATTCCTGTGACAGGAAACTTTGCAGTGAACTAAGGTATAGAAGTTAAACAGACAAGGAGTTAAAGTAAGAAACAGCCTCTCTGCTTCTGCTGCCACCATTGTCTTCAGAGGCCTGGCTTCCCCTCCAGGAGCTGGCTGCTGCCTCTGCCCAGGTGATACGCCGGCACATGCGCACAGGCAGAAGCTGGCTCTAGGGTGGGAAGTTGGCCCGCTCTCTGTGTGCACACACATGTGCCCACCCGGCTTCCCCTCCGGGCCTGCTATCTCTGCGTCAGCCTATGAACTGGGTGGTGAATGTGATGTCTCAGTCTTTGCGTCTGAGTCCTGAGTCATTTGCCCCAAGGGGCTGGGGGCAAATGACTCAAGACTCAGACTAGAGGCTTAGGACACAGGACTCGGACCCAAGACTCAGACTTGGGACTTGGAATCAAAGCCTCAGACTCAGGACTTGAACCTGAAGACTTGCCAGCATCCCAGGGGAACAGGATGTTCCATCATCTGTCGATGACATTGGATGGAATCCTTAGCATTTCCCACTGAATGGATCCCAGAAGACGAGGAGGCAGCAAGAGGTATCTCTGAGATAAGGCCCTGGAGAGCCATTGTCCAAGGATCACAGTCTGATTTGGTATATAAGTCATCATGTGCTTTCCTTTTCATATCTCAGTCACTGGTGCAACATTATATGCTGCTTTAATTAATGCAGTTTTGCTTTCCAGGGAGGTTCTTACAATTTGTTTTTCGTAAGTTTCATCTGCATCTTCTTCTTGATTGGGAGACTCCAACTACCATGTTCCTTTTGTTTTTTGCCCCAACCAGATGTTCTTGATAGGACAACCAAGCTCATCTTTCTGTATTTCTATGAAGGAATAGGAAACTTTTTAATTAATAAAATACAGCAGTAGCTGGCAGACTTACATGGCATAACTTTATGCCACTGGATTTCAGCCACAAGGTGACCTCAAGCCTGTCACTCAACCTGACCTACATTGGATTTGAGGCTAAATTTGGGAGGTGGGCACATACACCACCATGGGAGGAAAGGCAGGATAGAAATGCAGCTGGTTAATCAATGAAGTAAATGAGAAATGATTTTGTAGCTCTATACTCATACAGATTCTATTGTAATGTAATCTACATTTGAGGAACAAAGGCATAGTAATACTCTTCAAGAGTTAGCAATCATCAATGTTAAGGATGAGGACCTGGGCTTTACATATCATACTGTTCATAACTCTTGGTGGTGGAGGAGACAGAGCAAATCAGGCCCTGGTCACACAAAGGGTATGTTCTCTAGTTATCCCCCAGTTAATTCATTGCTTTTTTTCCTAGTCACACAGCGCAAAGACAAGATAGAGAGACATATTCCTGGCCAGAGGTGTAACTGTGGAACATTTCCTCATCACCAGGAGGGTTGTGTTATTTTGGACCTTTGCTGTACCACTGCATTCCTTACTGGGATTGCCTGTGTGCATGACCTGCCCCACTTCTTTTCAGAATCGAAGCCAGGAAGGTGGCTGCTGTTACTGTGGCATGCATATTATTTATGTATAATTTAAGATTTTTTTAAAAAAAAAGTGGAATCAAATTGCTGTAACTTAGCAGTGTAGATACTATAAATGTTGCCCCGTAGGAATCTTTCTGAGCTCTGCCTGGACTAAATAATGGCAGGGACTGCCTTGTGATGTTTTGCTCTACCACTGACCCCCAGCTCTTCCCTATGTCCTCTAGATTATGAATAGCAGCAGTAATCATTATTACTTTAAGTTTTACAATATGAATAGCAGAATTAAATTACTTCTGAAGGAGGAAACATGTCATTGACTGTTGGTGCAACCAGCTCTTTACTTCCGACACATTTGACTTGGTTACACGGTGTTTTCCTCCAAAAGTATTGTGCCTCATTCTTCCTCTTCGCATTTATTTGAAAGACCCACTAAAGTTGACTTTACTTTTCTGACATGATGAATGGATCCAGAGAGCAGGATGTATGTCAGAAATGCTTTTTATAGCTTGGAAATGAAGTCACTATTTTCACTGGTGCTGCTGCTATTTGATTATTATTACAATTATGATGATTCGTATTATTTCAAAGGTGAAATAATATTACAATCTAATAATATTTCAGTCTAATATTACTCACTCCATTTTCTAGTTTCCACGTAATATCAGAGTATTCAAGGATCCTAAGGTAGCCATGTATAATGAGCTGCAGCAAAAACAGCAATATCCTGCTGTACCTTAAAGTCATACATATCTTACTACACTGCTATTTATCCTATGGCTTGTGCCAGAATTGGCATGGTTAAATTCAATGTATTTTCTGTAGACCGCAGGATGAACAGTGAGTAAGGTTGGTCTTTTTTTCCCTGGGCATTTGTAGCCTTTTTCCTGGCCAGCATAGACCAGTTCTATTCTGCAGAAATTCCACTTGCATTGCTTTTTTCTGTTTAGGTTCTAACATGTGTAATTGTTCATATTTGTCCAAAGCAGTCATGGCAGGTGTGTCCTAGGGCAGTGGTTCCCGATCATGGGTCCCTAGGGGTTCTTGGACTATGATCCCCAGAAATCCTGGACAGCATAGCTAATGGTGGGGTTTTAGTCCATGAACATATGGAGACCCAAGGCTGGGAACTACTGTCCTAGGGTGATGTTGGTGATGAAACTTTTGTTGTTGTTGTTAAAAAAGGGTAAATTACATAGTGCCAAATTGATATAATAACATGTGTTCCTTTGAAGGGTATCCCAGCAGATCAGGAACATCTACTTCAAGTGAGTGTCTCTTGTCTCTCCTCCAAACAATTTTCTTGTACTTCTTCACTACAGCAGTATATTTGATAAATGCTGCAGTTTCACAGGTTAGATCAGTTCAGCACTTGTCATTTGCCAAATAATAATAATAAAGAAATTAAGAGGTGGGGTAGAGGGCAGTATTATAGATAGAGGAGTGTGAGAATTGTCCCAGTGAGAACTGTAGTAATTTGGGGTGCAGTGTGAACTCTTGGTGCCAAAATTGCCCAAGAGAGATAAACATTCCATGAGAATGGAAACAGTGACTTAACTGCCATAAGACATTTTAAACCAACCGAAATGAAGCCAACATAGTTTCCCTGCCTAGTCACATGCTTATTTGGCTTTAAGCCAAATAATTAAGTAGACCACAGCCCATGAAACATGTCAACTCTCCTCTGACTGAACAAGCTACTTGGATGAGTAGTGAAACATTTCAACCTAATAAGAAAGAAGTCCGGTGGCTATAACTAGAGATGACCTATCGCTTCAGAGCTCGCAGTCAGCAAGCCAGTCTTCAACCTGGCAGGAGTGGCTCGCTAACCACAAGCTCCGGAGCAATAGGAAGGGGTGTACTCACTTTTGTTGTCAGTGGTTTAGACATTAATGGCTGTGTGTTGCGTTATTTTGAGGGGACATCACATTTACACTGTTATACAAGCTGTATACTCACTGCTTTACATTGTAGCCAAGAGTCGTTTCTTCAGTGTTGTCACATGAAAAGATATACTAAAATATTTATGTAATGTGAGGTGGTGTACCCACTTCTGTGATATAATGAACATATATGAATACCCCCATCTCTAGCCGTGACTCAGTTCCAGATAACCTCACCTGGACGACTGAGAATCTTCACAGTCATAATGACTAGTCACAAAGGCAACGGGATTGAATTTTTTACTGTGACTAATTTTTTTTTTAAAAAAAAACCCTGTCAGGCTGCCAATCTCTAAGAGAAAGGTCATTGCCTGCTTTCAGTAAAACAGCAAAGATGAGGCCAGCCTAGTTTCCCATGAGAGGGAATTCCAGAGTCTGGGAGCAGTGACAGAGGAGGTTCTCTCCTCTGTCCCCACCAAGCACACCTGTGAAGGTGGTGGGACTTAGATAAAAGCCTTCCCTGATTATATTAATTCATGGACATTGAGGGAGATGCAGAGGGTTTTATAGGCTAAAACCAGCACTTGAATTATGCCCAGAAACGAATTGGCAGTGGAGATGCTGTAACAGGGAAGTTTCATGTTTCCTGTAACAAGCCACAGTCATGTAAACCACATTACAGCAGTCCAGCCAAGATGCAACTAGGGCATGTGTCACTGTGGCCAGATCAGACCTCACAAGAAGGCAGCTAGCAGACTAGTTTTAACTGTGCAAAGGTGCTCCTGGCCACTCCTGAAACACGGGCATCCAGGCTGAGATTTTAATCCTGGAGCATCCCCAAGCTGCAGACCTTGTTTTCAAAGGGAAATTAACTTCACCCAACACAGGCTGCAACCCTAATTCCTTTGTCTTCTTTTTGACTGACCAGGAGCACCTCGGTTCTTGTCCAGATTAAGTTTCAGTTCATTCACTCTCATTCAGTCCATTAATGTCCCCAGACACTGATTTGGAACAGAAACAGCTTCCCTGGATTTAGATGGAAAGAGAGACAGCGATGGGCTTCGTTCATGTACTGGTGACACCGAGCCCCAAAACTCTGGACAACCTCTCCCAGCAGTTTCATGTAGGTGGTGAGCAGCAGAGGGGACAAAACGGAATTCCAAAGGACATCTCGGGCCAACAGGCAGAGAGGGTTGGACAGGAGTCCTCCAGCACCACTCTCTAGGTTCTCCAGAGAGTGAATCCACTACTTCAGGTCCTAGGTTCTGGAGTTCCAAAAATCAAGTCTGCTCCATGTTCCACACGACAGCCCTTCAAATACTTGAAAATTGTTAACATTTCACTTCTTGGTCTTCTCTTCTCCAGTCTAAAAAACATCCAACTCCCTCAACCATTTTTCAGAGCCCTTTTATCACTTTCTGTTCCATCCTTTGGATACATTGTGTCTTGTCTGTATCCATAAACAGTGACAGCGAGAACTGGATACAGTATTTAAGGTGAGCTCTGACCAAAGCAGAATAGAGTGGTACTATTACTTACATTAACCTGGACATTATAACTGCTGTTAATGCAGCCTAGCTTTCCTTCCTTCCTCCTTCCTTCCATCAGTCCATCCATTGCTGCTTCTCTTAGGAGCAGCAGTAATATCTTTGACAGCTTATCTATCATTTTGCTTCCTGAACAGCATCATCCAGGGGTTTCTGAGACTGAGGGCTCTATCACACATGCCAAAAGAACCCCAGTTTATCATTTTGTTCATTGTTTGGATCATTTCAAAATTTTCTGTTCGCACAAGGCACAGATAACATCAATTCATTTTGTCCCAGCAATCAGTTTATTTCCTCCTTGCCAGTAGGGTCATTCCTTATGGTTTCAGTGTGTATGAATTTTGCTGTCAATTTATTTCCTTTGCAAAAAGGGTTGGGTTTGTGGGCACTGTGCTTGTGCCCCTTTTTTTAGATCATTATTATTTTTAAATGGATATTGGTAAATCGCTAGTACCATCTGCTGCTGGCAAGACAAAACAACACATTGCTCAGAAGGAGTCAGCCTCCCCACCCCACCCCCACCCGCATTTGCAGGTCAAAAATGGCTTGAGCCAAGAAAGGGCTTTGAATTGTAACGAAAGAGGCATGTGATTAAAATCTTCTGTCTCGCTTTTTTAACCTTGCTCTTCACAATACTTTACAACCTGCTTTTAAAACTCACTTCCTCCTCCTGATACTGTGCAAAAGGTAAAAGAAAACTGAAAGCCAATAACTGAGAAGGAGAGATATGCAGGGAAATAAGGAAAGTAAAGGAGGAAAGGGGAAAGGAGGGCTCTACCACTATATCACTTTTGTAATTTAAAAAAACAGACAAGTGGGGGCTCAGTGCCCCAAGAAACTAGAAAAAAATATTTGATACAAAATTAAAGAGCAGTGTAGTGGCTAAAATGGTTCAAATAGAAAGAAATGTAGCAATACAGTTAAAAAATTCTCCTGCCAATATATATACTATGTGTCCACTAGGAAAAAAATGTACAGGAATAACAGAGGGTTGAAAAGAATCAGTATAACTGGGATTCTTTTCTCATGTGGGATCAAGCTCTGACATTCTCATGAATAAGACTTGTCTACTATCAATTGTGTACAGTGGTGCCTCGCAAGACGATGTTAATTCGTTCCGCGAAAATCACTGTCTTGCGAAAACATCGTCTTGCGAAACGTGGTTTCTCATTGAAATGCATTGAAAACTGGATAATCCGTTCCAATGGGAATGAATCATCATCGTTAAGCGAAAATCGCCATAGGAAATATTGTTAAGCGAAATGCGGTTCCCCAATTGAAATGCATTGAAACCTATTCAATGCATTTCAATGGGGGGAAAATTACAACAAAAAAGTAAAAAAAAAGTCAGAACAAAGTCACATTTGGTTAACAAAGGGTTTATTAAGTGCACTTTAACATCATAAATACTGTGCAGGTGATTTCAAACATTTTAAACAATAAACTTTAACTTTATAAATAACAGAAAAATATTTCAAAATCAGCAAAAATGAGGCAGGGACATTTTTCTTCAGTGAAGCTGAACAGAAACAATCATTGGATTGTACACAAAACTGTTCATAAAGTGCACAAACATACAGAAACTGTTCATAAAGTGCACAAACATACAGAAACTGTTCATAAAGTGCACAAACATACAGAAACTGTTCATAAAGTGCACAAACATACAGAAACTGTTCATAAAGTGCACAAACATACAGAAACTGTTCATAAAGTGCACAAACATACAGAAACATTACAGAAATTTTTCAGGAACTTTATAAAACAATACAGAAACTTTTTAAATTTAATATTTTAAAACTGAACAAGTGAGTCTCTAAACTACCAGGACCAGGACCAGTGTTCAATGCAGGAACCTGGAGGCACACAGAACCGTCCCCACATCACAGCAGCAGTCTTCTGGGAGGACAAGGAGGAGGTAGAAGGCAATGGGGCACTACTGGTGGAAGGAGCAGGTTCCTCTTCCTCTCTTGCCCTCTTTGTGAGGAACCTCTCCATGGTGAGCTGCTTCTGCCACCTTTTCAGCATCCCTCTGAAAGGGGCCATGAGCTTCTCATCAAAATTCTTCACAAGGTGGAGTGCCAAAGCCTTGTCCACATGGTAGCGCTGTGCTTGAGTCTGCACGAACTGCCAGTAGTGCAGGAGCTTCTTCAGGTCGCTGGTGGACAGCTGTTCCTCCCCTGGCTCTTCTTCCTGCTCCTCCATAGGCTCTGCCTGCATCTCGACCAGCTCCTGGGTGGACAGATCCTGGTTGTGGCCCTCCACCAGTTCAGAAATGTCCTCCTCTGTGACCTCGAGGCCCATGTTCCTCCCCAAGGCCACAATCTCCTCCATCACTGTGGACTCTGGTGCAAGCGCAGAAACACCAGTTGTCACACAGTCTGGCCAGAGGTTGTGCCACGCGCAGTTCAGGTTCCTCTGGCTGATGCTGTCCCAGGCCATGGCGATCATCTTGAGGCAGCTGACGATGTCAAAGCGCTCCCTCCAGAATTCACACAGGGTGAGGTGGGTGGCCTCAGTCACCTCGAAGCACTTCCGGAAAAGCTCCTTGGTGTAGCATTTTTTGAAGTTCGCAATCACCTGCTGGTCAGGAACATTTTCTTTATAAAGCTGAAGTCCTCCAGCAAGTCATCCTCAAGGCCTGGAGGATGGGCAGGATCATTGTCCATCAGGAGCAGGGCCTTCAGTGGCAGGTCCTTCTCCACAAGGTAATGCTTCACAGCTGGGCCAAAAGCGTGATGGACCCAGTCCACAAAGAGGACGCGTGTGACCCAAGTCTTGGCATTGGATCGCCACATCACCCTCAGCCCGGCTTTGTCTACCTTGTGCTTCTTGAAAGCCCGTGGATTCTCCAAGTGGTACACCAGCAAGGGCTTAATCTTCACACTGGCGTTGGCACAGAAGAGGAGGGTGAGACGGTCCTTCATAGGCTTGTGGCCAGGCAGCTTGCTCTCCTCTTGTGTCAGGAATGTCCTTTTGGGCATCCTCTTCCAAAACAGCTCTGTCTCATCACAGTTGAAGACCTGCTCTGGACGGTAGCCCTCTGTCATCACGACCTCCAGGAACTCCGTGGCAAGGTCCTCAGCCGCAGTAACATCGGAGCTGGCAGCCTCTCCATGCCTGACCACGCTGTGTATGCCGGATCTGGTTTTGAAGCGTTCAAACCAGCCTCTGCTTGCCTTGAACTCTTCTGGCTCGGCTGAGGTTCCCGGCTGTTGCTCCACGAGGTCTGCATACAAGGCCCTGGCCTTTTCACAGATGACAGCCTCAGTCAATGTGTTCCCTGCATGCTGCTTCTCTTGCATCCAGATGACCAGCAGCTTCTCCACCTCCTCCAGGACAGCTGGCTGGTTCTTCGTGATCCTGGTGACACCCTTCACTGCATCCGACACCCTTCTCCCTCATCTTAACGATGGTGCCGATGGTGGAGGGATTCCTGCCATACTCCCTGGCGATCTCAGCAATGCGCATGCCTCCATCGTACTTCCGGAGGATCTCCTTTTTAATCTCCAGGGTGATCTTCTCCTTGGTCATCTACCTGACCTCAGCAGAAGCAGGCTTCTTGGGACCTGTGTCAGCTGTTGCTACGTTAAAAAAACAAAAGGCAGTGCTTTACATCTGCTTCACCCTCCCACAGACCTTCCCACACCTGGCCAAAACTGCCCTGGACAAACAAGTGGCATAACACCCCCCCCCAGCCCAAGCTAAGAAAAAAAATCAAACAGCATAACTCCACCCACCCACCCAACACAGGAGAACAAATGCAGACCTACCTTTTGCTGTCCCAAGAAGTTATGGAAAACTCCTCTGAAGACCACACCACATGAAAGACAGGAGGATGCCTTAGCAAAGAAATTAAAAAATTAAACTTAGCATAACAAACATCCCCCCAGCCCAAGCTAAGAAAAAAACCCAAACAGCATACAGTGGGGTCTTGACTTAAGAACGGCCCGAGTTAAGAACATTTTGACTTACAAACCACTCTCATAGGAAAATATTGACTTGACTTACATACTTAGATTTGAGTTACAAACTGAAAAAAACCCACGTAGGAGGCAGGGAAAGTGCAAAATTTGAACTTTCAGTTAACTGTTGGCCAGTGAAAAGGGTGCCTGTCTGCTTCCTCACTCCTCCCAGCATTTAGAGAGTGGATTGGGAGACAGTCTTTCGACTGCCTGGTACTGGACTGCCTGGACTGTATTTTCCCTGCCTTCCCTGAACCTTTCTTGACCTAAGAAAAAAAGAAACAAAATATCCCCCTCTAGTGGTCGAAGATGGAATAGCAGCTTCCCATTAGTATCTATGGACGGAAACGAGCAGATACGGATCAAATGGTTCTCAATGCATTCCTATGGGAAATGCAGATTTGACCTGAGAACTTTTTGACTTGAGAACCGCCTTCCAATACGGATTAAGTTCTCAAGTCAAGACCCCACTGTAACTCCCCCCACCCAAAACAGGAGAACAAATGCAGACCTACCTCTTGCTGTCCCTGAAGCAGCAAACTCCACTGCAGACCACACCACACGAACGCCACATGAACCACAGGAGGGTGCCTTACCAAAGGAAAAGTCCACCCACCGAAGGCAACACCACACCACACAACAGAAAGGAAGCCTACAGTAAAAAAAAAAAAAAAAAAAAAAAACTTGGCATCAGACTTTTGCATTCAAACCCCCACAACAGAAGCTACTGTACCCCCTAAGTTTCCCCTGCAGGGTACCCAAAATTTTAAATCACATTTCTGCACATTTCTCCTACAAAGAACCAATGCAATAGCAGATCCAAATTCTCCCAGGAAAAAATTTAAAATGAGACTTCTGCAGGATTTTCTCCCACCCAATAAAAGCAATAGCAAGGGAAAAAATTTTAAAACATAGTTTTAAATTTTAAAATCCCAAAGCAAGACCCATCCAGACAAAAAGAACCCCTGCAGTTCGCCAAAAAATAAAAATGAGACTTATGCAATAAAACCCACCACCCACACAAGAGAACAAATGTAACCTTAACTTTTCCTGCCTGGCCAAGAAGTTCTGCAGATCTCCAGAATAGACCAAAGTTGCTCCTCACGAAGTCAGCCTTGGAACTCCACTTGGAAAAGTAAAGCCAGACTGCATGGGGAAGGGTTTTTAAACCTTCCCGGCACAAGGCACAATGCATCCTGGGTATTAACAGTTGAGATTTGAACCAAAACAACAACAAAAAAAGAAAGCCCTGCAGACTGGCATAAGGCACAATGCATCCTGGGTATTGACGGTTGAGATTTGAACAAAAACAACAGAAAAAAAATACCCTGCTGAAAGTCGTCTTGTGAAACAGCAACCTTTAAAACAATCATCTTGCAAAGCGTGGGACCCAAGCTGTCAAAAACATCGTAAAGCGAAACAGGGACTCAAAATTTAACTGTCTTGCGAGGCAAGGTCCCAAACATAGGAACCATTGTTAAGCCAAGCGCAAAATCGCTCCAAAAAGACATCATAAAGTGAATTTGTCGTTAAGCGAAGCAATCGTCTTGCGAGGCACCACTGTACTATCAACCCTGATGTTGGGAAAGTGTGAAGGCAAGAGGAGAAAGGGACAACAGAGGATGAGATGGCTGGACAAGGTCATCGAAGCTACCAATATGAATTTGACCCAACTCTGGGAGGCAGTGGAAGACAGGAGGGCCTGGTGTGCTCTGGTCCATGGGGTCGTGAAGAGTCAGACACAACTTAATGACTAAACAACAACAGGTATCAATTCTGACATGGTAACTCTTTTCAGGATTTTCAAGATAGGGAATACTCAGAAGTGGGTCACCATTCCCTTCTTCTGGGGTCATCCTGGGACTGTGAGGCTTGCCCAAAGCACACAGACTGGGTCTTCTGGGATGCACAATGGGAACTTCAACTCCCAACCTATGCTGTACAGCCAAATACCTAACACAATGAACTATTGACCAGCTGAGACCATCATACACATAGAGAGAAAAGAAGGGAAGGCGGGAATAGAGAGATAATTGATCATGTTTAGAAATATTCTGCAATAGTTGGGGAAAGTATGGGAAGAGGAAAATACATCTGAACATTTCTCAGAAAAAAATGTCTTCTAAGAAGATCTGGTTCATGTCTAATATTGCCCTAACAACACAAAGATCTTTCAATATTTTAGGCCGTTTCATTATTCTGAAGATTTTGTAAATGTTATTCTTTAAAAGTACATCTGTCATAATTACCAATGGTCATGCTTACTAGGAGGTTCTGGAAACTGTAGTCACAGAATCATAGACCCATACAATTAGAGTTAGAAACAATCCAGAGGGTCACCTAATCCAAACCCTTATTGAAGAAGGAAATCCACAGCCAACGCCATCCATTCAAACATTGTTTGAAGGCCTCCAGGGAAGGAGAGTCTATCACCTTCTGTTCCATTCCACTGCCAAACAGTTTTTTACTGTCAGAAAGTTCTTCCTAATGTTTGGATGCAATTTTCTTCTGCAGAAGTAAAAAAACGGTCATTTTCCTCATATCTTTTCTCCATTATCACGTGCTTCCTCTCACCCTTAAACATCTGGTTACAGGTATTTCATCAATCCATGTTTTGCTCATTGGAAAAATCTCACTCAAATTTTGTGCCTGGCACTAGTAATATAGTCTCCTGCCCACTCTGCCTTTATCTTTCTAGGGGGTGGGCAGGGTTGCCCCACAAGGCTACTGCTGCCACAGTCTTCTCTTTGTGGGAGGGGGAAACAAATAATATAGGGTGTGCCCATCCCAGCTGTCCCAGTCCTTGTCACTGTCTGACAGGGCAGAGGTTGTCCATAGTGCCATGATGTCTCACTTTCTATATTCCCTTTCCTTTGCAGGAAGGGGAATAATGTTAGAGAGGCAGCATTTGCTTCAGGGCTCAAGTGAAAGGAGATCTTGGGCCAGGCCAGCAGAGAGCTCTCCAGAAAGTAAGCAGAAGGGAGAGATGCTGTCATTTATTTTTCTGACATTATCTAATAAATTCACCTCTAAATGTGGCACCCTCTGAATTTGGGTGTCTTGGGGCAGCGCCCAATTACCCTGCCCTAGTTCTGTTAACTGGACCTAGTTAGGAATAGGCATGAGTGGGTGCCTTGCAGGAAGGAAAGCAGTAATTTAAGCAAGGGGAGGGGAGACACAATCATTAGAAATGTTAATCCTTCTAACAGTTCATTGTTCTGTCATAACATCTCTATGAAATGACACATCCAAAATGAAAGGAAGCCTATTAAAATGTGAAGCAGATGTACCAGGTTTGACAATGTGCTTGACACCTTTCGGAGAAGCAAATGACTTATCACTCTTTCTCATCTGAAGCTTGTCACAACCCAAACTAAGACACACTTCTGACAAGTCTTTTCACTGTACCCTGGGGGACTTTGTCTGCCACTTCTCTGGTGGAATGACAATGAATTGCCTTTGTATTGACCCATGTAAATTATATATTGCTCAGCTCCTCTGCTGTTGAAAAGCACAGGATTCTCCAGAAGCCTATATCTATTCCATCATTGACAAACTGGTATTAGGGCTGTGCACTGGATTCAAGCAATTATTTTTAATCATTGTAAATGTTTTTAATTATTTAATGTATTTTAATAATAATAATTATTATGGTTTGATTCCATTTTAATTCATAATTCATTGTGTTTTCACACAGTCTACAGATGACACTGAATGAATGAATGAATGAATGAATGAATGAATGAATGAATGAATGAATGAATGAATGAATGAATGAAAACCAAATTGGCTTGATTCAGACCAATTGGTCTGATCAAAATGGAATACCCAGATTCAGATTTGGAGCAGAGCAGAGTAAACTGACAAATTAATTCTCATCTGGAACACAAACCAAATCAGATCAAGGTGCAAATCATTTCATCTACTAGATTCTTTTTTTAAAATTATTTATTTTCAATGGGAATAGGATTGGGAATAGGAGGGATGGGGTCAGGGGGGGAATAGATAATAAGTTTTTTCCAAAGCAAAATTTAAAGTTATCAAGTAGCTAGAAAAGGTTACTTCTTAGACTAATGTTGAAGTTGTCCCTTTGAGAAGCTGTTGCTGCTTCTTTCCCTATGTCTTGTCAAGGCTGATGAGAAGTTCCTTTGGATTTTGGTGAGAATGAAGACATCAGTGGAGAAAGAGGCCCAAAACTTTATTAGAGAGACAATAGAACAGAAACCATAAACAACAGAGAAAAATCAACCCCAGAACAATGGCAAGTAGGCAACTCACCATTGTACATTCTCACCAAATCCAATGGGGCTGTAGCAACTGGCTGGATCAACTCTACAGTGAGGGACAATCACAACCAAGATACCCAACCCTTATATGCCTTTGCAAGGCACACACCTGCTCCTTAACCTATCTCGATACAGCCAATGTTTGTATTTTACTAATTGGCAAAACAGAACATTTCCCTAAAAATCAAATTGGTAATCAAATCAGAGACCAAAAGACAGCTGAATTAGAATGCAGAGCATAACACATGCTAGGACTGTTCAACCTGAGTACTAATTATCACTTCTGAACTTATCCTCCTAATCTGCAGTAAGTACCATATTTTCCTGTGTATTAGACACCCCCATGTATAAGACGCACCCCACTTTTCTCACCCAAAATTTAAAAAATCTAAACTTAGCTTTGAGTATTTTGCCTCTGGGCTCAGAATGAGCTCCTTACAATGAGTACATACCCATAACTTTTTCCCAAGAGGCACACAGTCATACATATGACACTTGGTGCAAAACATGGGGCAGCCCCCAACCCACTGCTCTCTGACTGACTGTATGCTGATATTTGTTTAGAGCTTGCCAGACCTTTTCTCAAGGGAAGTGACAGGCCCTATCTGGGGCTCTGGCTTCCTCGCCCTGCTGCTGAACTTGCACAGCTACTAAACATGCTGTGTATTCTTACCCTGCACTTTGTTGCACTGTGGCACTTCGTTACAGTGCTAAATGATGAAGGAATTCAATTCATTATTTCTGTAACAGCCACTACAATTTCCAATGAAGAAAGCATAAATGATTGGATAAATACAAATTCCTGAGGAGCTAAAAATAATGTTAGGAAGCAAGGAGCAGTACTAGAGAAGGGCACCAACTGAAAAATGAACCATAAAAATGACAGACCAGGCCAGTTTGTCAGTTTGGTTCGGTTTGTTGCTGGTTCAAGAATCACAACACACTGCAATGAACTAATGAACCTTTTCACCAGTTTTTGGTTCATTGGTTTGTTTGGGGGCAATTCACCCCCCTAGCCAGATAGTCTGCTCCTGTCAATCAAATTCCCTAGGTAATGTTAGGGTAGTCCTATAGAAAAGGTGATTGTGCTTGAGCTGACGGAGGTAGTCTCGGACCTCATGTTGAGGACTCCCAGGCTGTTGGTGCTGGGGGACCTCAACATCCATGCCGAAGCTGACTTGACTGGGGTGGCTCAGGACTTCATGGCTGCCAGGACTGTCATGGTTTAGGTTATTGAAGCTAAAATGTAATTTCTAAATGGGATTTGTAGCCATGGAATGGTGTAGAAGGAATTCATCTTAGTCTGTGTCATTTTACTAGAAGCATCGAGAAGCTGTTTTCCCTTTCTGCTAGCTAGGAATGTTATCATGTAGATAGCTTGGCCAAGGCCGAAGACGAAGAGCTGAGCCATAACATCAGAGAAAGAATGTCAACAACACCTGCAATTCTCATGAGAAAAGGAGGTGGAGAGAGAAAAGGAGGTGGAGAGAGATAAGCAATTCTTCGTCCTGATTGGCTCACGCCAGTGGAGAGTGAAGTAGAGGGTGTTTCCAGCGTGTGAAGAAAATGACAGGATGTTACAGGGAGAGAGACTCTTTTTTAACTCATTTTTGGATTAATGGATTTTACCATGGATTTTTGATTTTTGAATGGACTTTGGAGTTTATTTATTTATTTTATTTATTTGATTTATATCCCGCTCATCTGGTAAATCTATACCACTCTGAGCGGCTAACAGAAACATAGATACAATTATAATAAAATAAATTAAAAATCAATTAACAGAAAATAACAAAAATCATAAATAATCGTAAATAATAAATAGATAAAGAAGAGAAAAATAAATTAAGTTAGATTAGGTGCTGGCAGGAGGAAAGGCCTTGACATAAAGCCATGTTTTTAGTTGAGTTTTGAATGTACCCAGCGTAGGGGCCGCGCGAATCTCAGGAGGGAGATTGTTCCAAAGGCGAGGAGCCACCGCCGAGAAGGCCCGGTTTCGTGTCTTCTCCCTCCGGGCCTCCCTCGGCGTCAGGCTCCTCAGCCTCACCTCCTGGGTCGCGCGGGTGGTCCGGGTAGAACTTGGTGGGTGAAGGCGTTCCGCCAAGTATCGAGGTCCCAAACCGTTTAGGGCCTTATAAGTGAGCATTAAAACTTTGAAGTCAATACGGAAACGAATGGGCAGCCAATGCAGTCTAGCCAGGATAGGAGAAACGTGGTGGAATTTTCTCCCTCCGGTAAGGAGTCTGGCTGCTGCATTCTGCACCATCTGGAGTTTCCGTATCAGCCTCAAAGGTAGCCCCACGTAGAGCGCGTTGCAGTGATCTAATCTTGAGATTACGAGCGCGTGTACTAAGGTGGTGAGCGCCCCCGTGTCGAGATAGGGCCGCAGCCGGGCAATCCGCCAAAGGTGGAAAAAGGCGGAGCGGACAACCGACGCCACCTGTGTTTCCATGGTGAGCGTCGGGTCCAAATGTATGCCCAAGCTGCGGACCCCACTCACCGGAGCCAGGGTGACCCCCCCAAACGAGAGAGAGCCAACCAAGCCACCAACCACGGGGGGGCCCACCCTCAGGACTTCCGTCTTGTCCGGGTTCAGCCGCAGGCCATTTTCCTGCATCCATTCCAGTACAGTCCCCAGGCAGCGCTGAAGGGACAGGACGGCATCACCTGCAGTTGGTAAAAAGGAGATGTAGAGCTGGGTGTCATCAGCATACTGATGACACAGCGCTCCACACCCCCTGATGACCCCCGCTAGCGGCCTCATATAGATGTTAAATAGCATTGGGGAGATAATCGACCCCTGTGGAACCCCACAGTTGGAGTTCCATGGGGCCGAGACACTCTCCCCAAGCTGAACTCTCTGGGGGCGGTCCTCCAAGAAGGAACGGAGCCAGGCTAACGCCAGGCCACCGATTCCCAACTCGGAGAGCCTCCCCAGGAGGATACCGTGGTCGACGGTATCAAAGGCCGCCGAAATATCGAGGAGGACCAGCAGAGACGTTTTGCCCCTGTCGGCCTCCCTCAGCAGGTCATCATACAGGGCGACCAATGCCGTCTCTGTACCGTGACGCGGCCTGAAGCCCGACTGGAACGGATCCAGGCCATCTGTTTCATCCAGGAGTGCCTGAAGCTGGTCTGCCACCACCCTCTCCACCACTTTGCTCATGAAAGAAATATTGGCGACGGGCCTATAGTTGCCAATTTCGTCCGCCGCCAAACTAGGTTTCTTTCGTATGGGCCTAATGAGTGTCTCCTTGAGAGCAGGCGGGAACCTGCCCTCCAGGAAAGACCCATTTATTATTGCTGTGGCCCATTCAGTTGTTTTCGGCCTGGCTGCTTTGATTAGCCAGGCCGGGCAAGGGTCCAAGGAGGAGGTGGTGGCCCGACAGCGGTCAAGCACCCTGGCCACAGAATCAGGCGTTACTGGCTGGAAAGAGTCGAGAATAACCGGGTAAGACGGAGCGCTGGACATCTCAGCTCGATTCACTGCATTTTAAAAAGGAGAGAGCTCCCGGCGGATGGCCTCCACTTTAGATTTAAAAAATGCCGCAAATTGGTCAGGTGAAAAACTAGGGGGAGGCCCATCACCCGGACCAACTCCGGATAGGTCGTGCACTATATGGAAAAGCTCCGCCTGCTGGTTGGACGCTTCGCTTATCCGGTTAGCGAAGAATGATCTACATGCAGCCTTCACCTTATTCAGGTAAAGGTTAGTTGCGACCTTGACAGCTATCCAGTTATTGTCCGTCGGGTTCTTCCTCCATCTACGCTCTAGCCTTCTCCTAATTCGCTTCATCGCCCGGAGCTCCAGGTTGAACCAGGGCGCCGGACGAGTTCTGCGCCGGAGAGGACGTTTGGGCGCGATTGTGTCGAGTTCCCAATGCTAAGATGTAGTTCATAGTAGAAGAATAGAAAGGGGGGGGGTGGTTAGCCTTACCTGCCTTTCTAGCTAGTAGAATTTTCTTATTTTAATTTTTGTAGCTGGAATATCTAACTACTTTAGTTATGGAAATGTTTTTGAATGCTATGCTTTGCAATAAACTGAATATCTCTAAATCTTTATTTTTCTAATAAAACAATAATACTTAAAAACTTATGCTTGGTCTCTTGAACAGATGACCTGCTACCATACTTAATTTGTTTTCTTTGAAGGCCACAAATTAAGCTACTTTGAGTCCAGTATTTTCCTGAGTTTTGGGAGTTCTGGATGACTCTAACACTCATGGTTTTAACTTGGTTTCTTAGTGATTTTTAAGTGGGAATAGACTTGGTAGAAGGGTGCCAGTTAGACAGCCTGGTTGAGACAAGGACTCATCTCAACTTAAACAGGGGTCAACTGGACTTGGAACCTCTCTATTCCAGCCTTATTGCTTACAAGGACAAGCATGGGGCTGTCTCAATGGGTCATTGGCCCAACGCATGAGAAGGGCCATACCTTGGACTTGGTTTTCTCAAGGGGATTGGAAGATGGTGGTTTGGATGTGGAGGGACTGGTTGTGACCCCATTGTCATGGTCAGACCACTTCCTGGTCAAGTTTAATCTATTAGCTTCTTCCCTCTGCAAGGGTGGGGGATCTATTAGAGACTAATGGATATGGATGGTTTCCTGATTTGGTCAGCGCTCCTGTCGAAGCTCAGGTCACCCTATGGAATAGGAAGATGACCCAGGTGGTTGACATGATTGCACCTAAGTGCCCTCTCCCTGCTCGCAGAACCCAGACAGCTCCTTGGTATACTTCTGAACTGCGGGCGATGAAGTGAAAGGGGAGACGGCTGGAGCGCAGGTGGAGGAAATCCTGCTGGGAGTCCGATCGAACACGACTTAGAGCCCATTATTGGGCCTATACGGCTGGCGAAACGGCAATATTTCTCCAGCCATATTGCTTCCTCATAATGTCGTCCGGCAGAGCTGTTTTGGGTGGTCCAGAATCTTCTTCAACTGGAAAATTCAGCTCTCTGTGATGAGTTTGACATTCATTTTGAGGGAAAAATCATTCAGATTTGCAGTGGGTTGGACTCCACCGCTACTGCAAAATCAGAGGATGTGTCCAGTGTGCCGTGCTTAGGTCAAATATTAATGGATGAGTTTCAATTGTTGAGACCTGAGGATGTGGACAGGGTGCTTGGATCTATCTGTTCTACCACCACTCCGCTCGACCCTTGCCCATCTTGGCTAATTGGAAAATCTGCAGGGCAGTTCACACCTAATGCCTCTTTGAGAGAGGGAGTGGTCCCTACCACCTTGAAAGAGGCTGTAATTTGGCCACTGCTTAAAAAGCCTAACCTGGACCCAAGGCTGGTGGTTAAGTACCGACCAGTGGCAAACCTTCCTTATTTGGGCAAAGTGTTGGAGCGGTTTGTGGTCAGACAATTCCAGGCACTGCTGGATGAAACAGATTTTCTGGATCCATTTCAATTGGGTTTCAGGCTAGGTTTTGGTTTGGAGACTGCCTTGGTTGCCCTGTACCCCTTTGCCGGGAGAGAGACAGGGGGAGTGTGACCCTGTTGATATTCCTGGACCTCTCAGCGGCTTTTGACACCATCGACCGTGGTGTCCTTCTTGATAGGCTGCCTGGGTTGGGAGTTGGGGGCACTGCTTTATGGTGGTTCCACTCCTTCCTGGCTGACCGTGTCCAGAGGGTGGTGCTGGGGACAGTCGCTCTGCCCCATGACATTTAAGTCATGGGTTCCTCAGGGCTCGATATTGTCCCCCATGCTGTTTAACATCTACATGGAATCGCTGGGAGAGGTCATCAAGAGGTTTGGGCTGAGTCAGCGATATGCTGACGACACTCAGCTCTACCTCTCGTTTTCCACCAATCCAGGTGAGGCAGTTTCTGTGCTGAACTTGTGTCTGAACCTGATAATGGATTGGATGAGAGTTAATAAATTGAAACTCAATCCAGACAAAATTGAAGTGAAGTTAGTGGGTGCTTTGCTGGACAGGCTGGAAGGCCATTTCCCTGCCCTGAATGGAGTTACACTCCCCCTAAGGGTCAGGGTCTGCAGCCTGGGGGTGCTCCTGGACCCCAGTCTAACTCTGGAAGCCCAGATGGACTCCGTGGCAAGGGGTGCCTTTCTTCAGCTGCGGAAATTGTACCAGCTACGGCCCTACCTGGACGAGTAGAGTCTCATGACAGTTACACACGCACTGGTAACATCTTGTATAGATTACTGCAATGCGCTCTACGTGGGGCTACCTTTGAAGACGGTCCAGCAACTGCAACTGGTCCAGAATCGAGCTGCGCGGCTGGTGAGTGGCGGGGCCTCCAGAGAGCACATTAAGCCGATTCTGTACAATTTACACTGGTTACCAGTTGCTGTCCGGGCCCAATTCAAAGTGCTTGTTTTGACATATACCTGAAGGACCACCACCTTCCATATGAATCTACTCAGCAGTTAAGATCTAGCCGGGGGCACTCCTGAAATAGCCGTCCCTCAAGGAGGTAAGAGGGATGGCTTGTAGAGAAAGGGCCTTCTTTGGAACTATGGAATGCCCTTCCGACTGAGATTCGTCTGGCGCCGACTCTGATGACATTTCCACGCCAGTTCAAAACCTTCCTGTTCCAGAAGACTTTTAAATGAAATAATGGTGGCCATTTTTAGAGTATCTATTTTAATTGTATTTTGATTGTTTTATCTTTTTATTGTATTTTAATTGTTGTAAGCTGTCCAGAGACCTTTAAATAAGTTAAATAAATGAATAAATAAATAAATAAAATAAAGAATTTTCTGCCTTATGTGCCAAAACAAGGTGGCTTGCTTTGGGAGTTGTGTGCTTTCAGTTAGGTGAATGAGGGGTGCTTTGGTGCTTCACCTTAGACACCGAAAAGGCCAGCATTATCATGGGGATCACAATGCAATACATCTGAAAGCAATGAGGTTGGAGAAGGCTGGGTTACCCTATACACTTGTTGCCTATCTTTTTATTTTTAAACAAGCACTCCTTTCACCCCAAGGCTTTCCTTACAAATTACAAACTGTCTTTCTTGCAGGGCTGAAATTGATCTGATGAAAAATATGGTACAAAGTGCCAATGCAGTGATATATGACCTCATTTAGGGCCAGACTGGAGAAAAATACTTCCCAAATCACTCGAAATTCAGGAAAAGCGTTCAGCATTGCAAGAGAAGCCTGAAAAGCTGGAGGGAAAAAAGTCATTTTTTAAAAAGTGCATTTGCTACTTTTCTGTCAGTTTGCTATGAGAACAACAAAATAGCATATAGGGTCTTAGCAGATTTTACAAATCTCATCAAACCGCCACGATCTTTACGCTTGTGTAGTTCAGCTACTGTGATGCAGGGGATAAAGGGTTGGACTCGGGTTCAAATCCTCAGTCAGTCCTGGAAACACATCGGGTGGTGGCAATGATAAACAGTTTTATTTCACACACCCAGAAAGCCCTATCAAGAGTTCGAAGGAATATAAGAGCACAAGGATAAACACCCAAATAAATTGGGAAAAGCCCTCTGGCTGATTCAGAGACAGAAGTGAAGCTGCTCAGAGGGGACTAATTATCTCTTCCCTTTCCTGAAGATCCATCAGCAAAATCCCAACAGTAGTTTTGCTAAAAAGTGGATTCTGGGAGTTATAGTAAAAAGAAAGGAAGGAAGAAGCTAAATTTTTCCAAACTCTGCTTCTGATACTGACTCTTTCTGAAGGAGCACTGAGGTGATGAACTGGAGGCATACCGCTCTCTTCTGCAATGTTAATCCAGCTTTTCAAACACAACACATTTATTCATTTATGAATTGCGCCACAGTGACTCTGTGACTCGCCACAAGTAGCTTCCCCACGGCAGCCACTGGGTTTTCTCCATGATTCTGGTTTGTGTTCTGGGATGTTCTGTAGGCTACTTAGGAGCCAGTGTGTAGCAGTTAGAGTAGTGGACTACAAGTTTGACAATCCAAAGGCAAATCTTCACTATATCAAGAAACTTGCTTAGGGGACCTTGGGCCCATCAGCCTCTCTTAGCTTGACCTTCTTCACAGGATGGTCATAAGGGTGAAAGTGGGGAGTAAGAGGGCCATGAAGCATAAGCCATAAAAATGACCAATAGTATCTAACAAATGATATGTACAGGTTTATCTAAAAATTGATATGTTTATAAATCACATTTACCAGTATAGTTTCCCATATATGACTTTTTAGATCCATTTTAAAAATAGCGAGAAAATGCTCTACACTTGGAGAAGATTAGAAAGTTTTTTTAAAAAAAATCCTGCTCTACTCCACCGGTAACAGTTGCACCAGTACTGAACCTTATAGCCTGTGTGCATTGAGACTGATTTAAAATAAAAATAGTCTTGTGCTCTCCTCCTTACAAACCATGATTGTCACCATATTCTCCTTTGTTTCGCCACCCCCTTCATTTCAGTACTACAGCTACATGTTGCAAAAAACAATATTATGTTGCAAAATAGCTAGTAGGCTTTTATGTCGGCTTCAGTCACTGATAAGATTTGATTCCAACTGTTCTCAAGAGCTGAGTGACAGCCTTTGTTGGTGCATACATGACCTTTTGAAAGCGGCATCCTGGTGGGAACTGTGTTGATTGCACTAAGCTGTTGATGAATATGGCTCCACAGAGTCTGTAGGAAATGAGTATTTCTTCTCAGCTTCAATCAGGAAGGCACCTTAGGAGACCACATTTATGAAGCATCAGAAGGGCTGAAACGTCACTGGCTGCCATTCCTTGGAAGAGGTGGCTGCTGGTTTTCTGCTTTATTGTTGATATTTTCTGATGAGTCTTTGTGTTATTTTCAGGGTAAGGGGAAATGAATCGGGATAACAGGGAATATATCATGCCATTCCTTATCACACATTATCTGTACTTACACATAAGCATCATTACATTAAGAACTTTTGTATCTGTTAGTTGTCTATATACAGTGGTGCCCCACATAGTGACGATAATCCGTGCCAAAAAAATTGTCGCTATATGGATTCGTCGCTATGCGGGGCAAAAAAACCCCCATAGGAATGCATTAAAACACGTTTAATGCGTTCCTATGGGGGAAAAACTCACCTTAAAGCGAAAAGCCTCCATGCGGCTGCCATTTTCACTACCCGGTAAGCGACAAAAGGGTGCGAAAATGCTGCGGGCGGCCATTTTTTCCGGCGGCCATTTTGGAACTGCCGATCAGCTGTTTTTAAAACATCGCTATGCGAAAATCGGTAAGCGAAACACTTACCGATCATCGCAAAGCGATGTTTACCCATGAAAACATCATTATGTGATCGCTTTTGCGATCGCAGAAACCTCATCGCCATGCAAATTCGTCGTTAAACAAATCGCTCGTTATGCGGGGCACCACTGTACTTCCAACTAGAGTTATTTGACTATATTGTACTACAGTTATCGCATTTAGTTTTCAGGTTATAGAACAGATCCAGTTATATATAGGGTCCAATTTTTCAGTTGCGTCTTTGATTGAATTGTCTTTCAAAGCTTCTGTTAATATGTTCATTTCTGCCACTTCCATAATTTTTTTCTGTAAATTCTTCATGGTATTTCAGTTTTCTTCCATTTCCATGTGTATAGTATTCTGGCTGCGGTTAATATATGAATTACCAAATGGCTCTCTCTCCTATCCAAAGTCTCTGGCAACATATTTAATAAAATAATTCTGGTTTGAATGGAATATTACATATTAGCATTCTCTGTAGAGATTCATGTATTAGTATCCAATAGTTTTTTGTTTCTCTACATGTCCACCACATATGTTATAAGGTTCCCTCTTGTAATTTACATTTCCAACATATATTTGATGTACCTTCATACATTTTTGATAACTTATCAGGTGTCATGTACCATCTGTTGAGCATTTTTAAAAACTTACTGATTTTGTAATTTTTATATTAATTTTCCATATTTTTTCCTAGTCATCAATTTCAATATTGCGCTCATTTGGTCATACAATCTTTTACCACTTCATCTTCCATCTTAATTTCTAATAACACTTCATTCTTTTTAAAAATCAATTTCTCATCTGTTTCTAATAGTAATTTACATAAAAACCCTCCTTTTTTACATATCTAAATTGCAGTTGTATTCTAGCCCACTAATCAATCAATCAATCAATCAATCAATCAATCAATCAATCAATCAATCAATCAATCAATCAATCAATCAATCAATCAGTCAGTCAGTCAGTCAGTCAGTCAGTCTGTCTGTCTGTCTGTCTGTCTGTCTGTCTGTCTGTCTGTCTGTCTGTCTGTCTGTCTGTCTGTCTATCTATCTATCTATCTATCTATCTATCTATCTATCTATCTATCTATCTATCTATCTATCTATCTATCTATCTATCTATCTATCTATCTATCTAGTTCTTCTAACTCATCTTTTGTTTTTAATTCACAGTTTCCTTTAGCAATTGTATCTGAGTAATCTGTTGATGGACATAAGGTTGGGTTGTGTAGAAGCTTTTAATGGAGATATTCGTTCTGGTCTCTTTCAGTATATCTGATATTGTATCTTGTCCCAGGACCATAATAGAGATCTTCTTATCAAATGGTTGTTAAAATATTTATGATCTTTAGCTTTTTTGTACCACAAAAATACACGCCAGCCAAGTATCAGGTCATGTCCTTCTAGCTTGAGTAGTCTATTATTTTTAAGAGTCATCCATTCCTTTATCCAGACTAATGCACAAGCTTTATACAGTGGGGTCTCTACTTAAGAACGTCTCTACTTAAAAACAATCCAACTTAAGAACAGCTCCATTTGCTAAATTTTGCTTCTACTTGAGAACAGAAATTCAAGATAAGAACAGGAAAAAAACCCTTTCCTGCTCTTTTTTTAACCTTAGGTCATCTTAGGTACATATTAACCAGCTTTGCATTAGTTCCTATGGGAACTAATGCTTCAATGTACGAACACACCTCTACATAACAAAAAAACAGCCAGAACGGATTAATTGGTTTTCAGTCCATTCCTATGGGAAATTTTGCTTCAACTTAAGAAGGTTTCAACTTAAGAACACCATTCCAAAATGGATTAAGTTCTTAAGTAGAGGTTCCACTGTAGTTTCTATGGACGGAAAAGAGCAGATACAGATTAAATGGTTTTCAGTGCATTCCTATGGGAAATGCAGATTCAACATAAGAACTTTTCAACTTGAGAACCACCTTCCAATACGGATTAAGTTCTTAAGTAGAGACCCCACTGTAGTATGTACTCCAATCTGGAAGGCCAAGCCCAGCTCTTTGTTTGGTGTCATGCATAGCTTTAAATGTCGATTCTTGTTTTTTTTATCTTGCCAAATAAATCTCATCACCATCTTATTAAGGTCTTGAAAATTTTTTTGTTTAAGTAACATTGGGATAGTCTGGAAAAGAAAAAGTATTCTAGGAAGAATATTCATCTTAATTGTCGCTATTCTCCCCATCAAGGACAATAGTAGATTCTGCCATATTTTCAGATCCGTCTGAATATGGTCTAGTAGTTTCATGTAGTTATATTTTACTTGACTAGTATTTTTTTCACCTGTTTACTTTCATCCCAGCTAACTCTCCAAAAGTTGTTAACATTTCCACCAATGGTATTATTGATTCAGTTGGTTCTTCTAATACGAAAAACAGGTAATCTGCAAATGTTCGTAATTTGTATTCTTCTCTTATTTTAAATCCTTTTATCAACTTATTACTTCTAATTTGATTGTTAAGCACTTCCAATGTAAGGATGAAAAGTAGTGGGGACAGAGGGCATCATTGTCTTGTTCCTTTTTGTAACTGTGTTTCTTTTGTTAATTCTCCATCGATTTTTACTTTAGCACTTTGTTGTGTATAAATGGCTCTTATTAGTTTTATAAATCTTTCCCAGCTTCTATCGCTTCTAGATGTTCTAGCATGAAGTTCCAATTAACATTGTCGAAAACTTTCTCAGTGTATAGGAAGATCATAGCCATTTGTTTTTCCATATGTGTATCACAGTATTCTAGGATGTTTAATATTGTTCTTATATTGTTGATCATCTATCTTTTTGGTAAAAACCCTGATTGATCTTGGTGGATTATTTGGATTAAGATCTTTTTCAACCTGGCTGCCAAAATTGTTGTGTATATTTTATACTCTACATTTAGAAGTGAGATTGATCTATAATCCTTTATTTCTTTCAGATCTGTTTTCTCTTTATGTATGAAAGTAATCAACGCCTCTGTCCATGTTGCAGGTATTTCTTCTTTTACTTCAATATATTTCAATAGTCTCTTATATGGTTTAAGTAATATCGCTTCTAGTGTTTTGTAGTATTTCACCAGTAGTCCATCTGGACCTGGTGTCTTCCCTGTTTTTTATTTTTCAAGGCTTTGGCAATCTCTTTAAATGCCAATGGTTCATTCAATGACTGAATTTGTTCTTTTGTTAACCTCATTTTACTGTGTTTTCCCAGGTATTTTTTCTATACATCCTTAGCTATTTCTTTTTCGGTGTATACATTTTGATATACATTTTCTATAAGTTTTAAATTTCTTCCTGCTTTGATTTTTCTATTCCTGTATCATCTTTCAAGGTTTGTATTGTTGATTTTTCTTTTTCTTTTCTTAATTTATAAGCCAACCATCTCCCTGGTTTATTTGCATTTTCAAAGAAATTTTGTTTCACACTTTTTATCTTCCTCGATAACTCTTCTGTACATAAAACATTCAGTTGATATACTAATTTCATTTTCATTTTCAGTGGTATCATTGTTGAATTTTGTTTTAATTGTGCTTTGGATACCTTCAGGGAGTCTTCCAAATCTTTATATTTTCTTTCTCTTTCTCTTCTTTGTTTTACTGTATATCTTATTCCCAATCCTCAGAAGCAGGCCTTCCCTGTCTCCCATACCATAGGTACTGGTGGTTCTTCTATCATGTTTTGTCTAAAAAACCAATCCATTTCTTCTTTTGTTTGTTTCATTAAGTCTTCATTTTTCAAGAGAGTATTGAATCTCCATTAGAAGGGCTTTGCTGTAGTTTCCAATTGTAATAACACAGGGCTGTGATATACAAAAGGGTAGAATTTCTATCTCAAGAACCTCTTTCATCAAAGTTGAGGATATCCAGCAGGCATCTATTCTTGTCCATGATTTATGGCTGTTAGAGTAAAAGGTATAGTCTCATGTCGTTGTGTATCTTGTTCTCCAAAGGTCTATCAAGTTTAATTCTTCTGCCATTTGTAGAAATGTTTTTGGGATTTTTGTTCTTTTCCTTTTTGTTGTTTCTTCTGATTTTGTGTCTAAGTCATCATCGAAAACTGCATTAAAGTCTCTCATCCCACAGTATTCCTCATCATTTTTATTTGTCAAGATTTGTTGAAGTTCCTTATAGAAATTCTCTTGATCTCCATTGGGCGCATAAAAATTTATAATCAGAGATTTCTTTGTTTCTCTCTGAATTTCTACCATCAATATTCTTCCATCTTCTGAGGCAAATACACATTCTGGGTGTAATTCTTTTCTTACAAATGTAGCTACTACTCTTTTTTTCTTTTCATCTGCTGCTACAAATTGTTTCCCAAGTTTTGGACATTCTAATAAGTGTTGATCTTTCTTCCTCAACTGTGTTTCTTACAGACAAATAATATCTAGTTTTTATATTTTGAAAAATATTATTTTTCACTTCTTAGGTTAATTTAATCCATTTACATTAACTGAGATAATTTTAAGTTTTTTTTAAAATTCATTTTACCCATCTTTATTATCATTTTTTCCTAGTCCTTCTTGTTTCCATAGGTAGTGACACCATTGCTCCTTGTAATTCTTCCTGTGAATCAATATCTGGTTGTGTTGTTGTTGCGACAGTTCCTTTAGTTTGTTCTTCTCCTGTTGTCTCTGTCTGATGCTTTCCTCCTTGCAAGCTTTTCTCTGCTATTTGTAAGGCCTCATTGGGCAGCCACTTTGCTTTCTTGCATTTTTTAGGGATGGTTTTTGTTGCTGCCTCCCATACAATGTTATGAGCCTCCATCAGTGGTTTTTCAGGCACTCTGTCCACCAAATCTAATTCCATAAATTTATTCTTCACTTCCACTGTGTATTCGTAAGGGATTTGGTTTAGATTATACATGACTAGCCCAATGGTTTTTCCTACTTTCTTCAGTTTAAGCTTGAGTTTTGCAATAAGAAGTTGATGATGAGAACCACAATCAGCTCCTGGTCTTGTTTTTGCTGACAGTATAGAGTAGTGGGGGTGAACCTTTTTGGGCTCGCGTGCCCAAACTGGGGAAAAAAATCAGAGTACGACGACACCGGATGTGATGGTGGCGGAACCGGAAGTGTCAGAGGAAGGGGAAATCCCAGCATGGAGGTGCATCAAGACCCCACTCTGGATCTGCCTGCCAAAGCGCCAGCACCTCAACTAATAGGTGCTCTGCCTCAACCTTGGGGCACCCGACCACGGCTCCTCCACTACTCCGACCTCGTGGTGGGCTGCAGGCCCTCTCAATCAAGCCCAGAGTTGCCGCAGTCCCTTCAGCTGCCACTTTGGCCTGGGCACTGGAAGGCCCGTGCTGGCTCAAGCGGAAGGGAATGGGCATTGCACCGGAAGAGAGCCTGAGTGCCTCTAGAGGAGCTTATTTTTTAGAGCATGTGGCTTCCTCCAGTCAAAGAAGCCCTCTGCTCCCTTTCAGCTGTGGATGAGGTGGCGGGAGGGGGAAGTGCCTGTCTCTTTCCTCTTCCTCTCCATGACTAGGCTTCCCTCTATCCCTGTCCCTCTTCCATTCTTGGCAAAGGTCCCCTCAGCAGTGTCCCCATTTCCTGCCACTGCTTCTTTTTTAACAACACAGCAAAACACCCTTTGTTGTAAATGGTCGGGGTGTCGCACCACAGTCTCTGCATGTCTCCCTGTGCCTTCTTGCTGCGGCCCCACCATTGGGCTTATTGGTACACAAGTGAGCTGCCCCCACCCGCCCACATCATCTCCATGTGCATGAGCTGCAGCTGGCTTCTCAGGTTTGGCTGCGCGGGGGGAGTACTGATCTGGTGACTTATGGTCTGCATGCCGACAGAAAGGGCTCTGTGTGTCAGCTGTGGCATGCGTGACATAGGTTCACCATTGCTGGTATAGAGCTTCTCCATCTTTGGCTGCAGAGAACATAATCAATCTCATTTTGCTATTGCCCATCTGGTGATGTGCATGTGTAGAGTCGCCTCTTGTGTTGTTGGAAAAGAGTGTTTGTGATGACCTGCTTGTTCTCTTGACAAAACTCTATTAGCCTTTGTCCTGCTTCGTTTTGAAGCCAAACTTATCTGTTGTTCCTTTTATCTTTTGACTTCCTACTTTAGCATTCCAATCCCCTATAATGACAAGAACATCTTTCTTTGGTGTCAGTTTTAGAAGGTGTTGTAAGTCTTCATAGAACTGAAGCCTCTTCAGCATTGGTGGTTGGTGCGTAAACGTGAATTACTGTTATGTTGAAAGGTCTGCCTTGGATTCGTATTGAAATCATTCTATCATTTTTGAGATTGTATCCCAGTAGAGCTTTTCCCACTCTTTTGTTCACTATGAGGGCTGCTGCATTTCTTCTACACCAGGATTCTTGCCCGCAATAGTAAATATGATAATAATCTGAATTGAATTCACCCATTCCCGTCCATTTTACTTCACTGATGCCCAGGATGTCAATGTTTATTCTCGCCATCTCCTGTTTGACCACATCCAGCTTCCCAAAGTTCATAGATCTTACATTCCAGGTTCCCATGCAGTATTTTTCTTTGCAGCATCAGACTTTCTTTTCACTTCTAGGCACATCTGCAGCTGAGCGTCCTTTCGGCTATGGCACAACCACTTCATTAGCTCTGGAGCTACTTGTATTTGTTCTCCACTCTTCCTCAATAGCATGTTGGATGCCTTCCAACTGACGGGCTCATCTTCCAGAGTCATATCTTTTAACCTTTTGTTTCTGTTGATGGAGTTTTCTTGGCAAAGATACTGGAGTGGCTTGCCAGTTCCTGCTCCAGGTGGATCTCATTTAGTCAGAACTCTCCATTATGACCTGTCCATCTTGGGTGTCCCTGCGTGGTATAGCTCATATTTTCTCTGAATTACTTAAACCCCTTCGCCATGACAAGGTAACAAGGGGGCTCACAAGCATAAGATGACCCAAACAAAATAACAAGAGCAATTCCAAGTGCTTTCATTGACTTAAAATTATTTGGCAGAGAATTCCACACTTTAAGGATTTCATTTTCAGAACTACCAACTGTGCTGTCCTTTGTCATCCCTTCACATTCTGTCTTCTCCAATGTTGCACGCAAGTCATAGAATTTATTTTTTCAGATATGGTTTTCTTGAAATTCCAATAGCCCCATTTCCAGATTTCCAAAATCTAACCACTATAAGCAGGAAAGATCAAGTTTTTCAAATTTGGCTTTATCTGGAGAAGTAAGAAAACACAGAGTTGTCTCCATCTTACAGAACTATAAAAATCTGTTCCTCTATTTCTCCTTTGCAGCTGCTACAATGCTAGAAAATTCCTTGTAGATTTCCTGATGGCTTGTAGGATTGTCCGTAAATGTTGTAGAATTTTCTAAATGCATTTTTAGATTTGGAAAATATTTCAGCTGCCCACTTTCCAGGTTTCTCTCAAAAACCTGCAGTTTTCTCTCAAATATTATGATGTCACCAAACATCCTTTCTGCTGTTTTCCCTAAACCTTGCAGTTTTTTGTTCAGTACATTGAAGTGTGCTTTAAAAAATGTAAAAAATGAGGCTGGTAAGCTAGGCCATATCAGTGAGCTGTGGATATTCTTGTTCCTTTCTAGTCATAAACAGCCTAAGTTCATCCAAGCAGGCTACAAATCTCTCCAGGACTCATTCTCTGTGGCCAGACATTATTGTACATAAATCAAGTATTATACTGTGCCTGAATCTCATCGAGAAGTGTTGAAACTGCTGAAAATTAAGAGCACGAGCCATGATGTAATTCACCATTTTTGTGACATCTCGGGGGATATTGCCTAATTTTTGTTGCTTTCCCTGGCACAAAAAGCTTTTTGATGTATAATACAATGAAACGGAATGACTAGATGTTTTGCTTCTTTAACAAAGAACTGTATGAAACCAGATGTTATCCCCACCATGCAAGGTGCCCTGTCACTAGTAACTGAAACTACTTTTTCTGCTCTTATGTCTCGTGACAAAAAAGCTTCCATCATAGCATTGTAGATATTTCTCCCTTGTGTTCTTCCAGGCATAGACAACAGTTTCATTAGCTCTTCTCTCATGATGTCACCAATAGCATAAGGCAAAATTACTGCTAGCCTCGCATGATTATTTATATCTGTGCTTTCATCCAAGCACATGGAGTAACAGGCTGCCTGTTGTAAGTCAGTGGTGAGCTGCTGACTAACATCACTTGCCATATGCAGGACTCAATCTTTAACTATTTCTGCTAAGTGGCATTAGTTGCAAAAACTAAGATGCTGGGAACGATATTTCTTCAATTTCCCTTCAAGAAACTCTTTCCTTTCAGCTTCACCAAGTTCAGCAACACTTTTGTTTTGGGTTAGTTTCAAAGTGACGTCTGACACTTGATGTGTGAGACACAACACTTTCAGCACACAGAATACATAACGCTTTCCCGCTGCGTTCAGTCATTCCAAATGACTCTGTCCAGGCCTCTTGGAATGATCTCCCACTATCTGTTTTAAGTTTTGCTTTTTTCCTGTACTCGTTTCTTTCATATTTAAGATTTGGAGTCTACAAAAAATTTATATTTTTAAAAAAGATGGATGAAGCACCCAATACATATCTATCCCTACCAAAAATATTATTGTTAAATTTATACATTTTGTCTGTCTGGTTCTTTATTGATTCTTCCAACTGACAGCTCTTTCAGAAAAAAGGCAAGTGCAAAATGCTACACAATTAAATGAACCCTATTTACAAAGCTTATATTGAAATTCTGGACTTGTTTCCTCCAAAGTAAGCCACCCTCAGAAAAGCAGCTATATACAGGAGTGCAAACTTTTAAAGTGTATACCTACATTTTATACACTACATACAGTGTACACACACATTTAATTTATTTGAAATTTAGTGTTGGAAATGAGTTTTAAAGATATCATGACTTGTCAGAAAGATAAGTAAAGCAAATTAAGTGTGGACTTTCACTAGAAGCTAAAATAATCAAACAAAGGGTACTGTACTACAGTGGCATCGTAAGAAGACAAGCTCACTGGAAAAGGCAGCAATGTAGGAAAAAGTGCAATGCAGTAGGAAAAGAGGAAGACTGCACATGAGATGGATTGACTCACAATAAAGAAACCCACAGTCTTTTGTTTGGTGTTGCAGTCAAAATAAGACCAGGAACAGAAAGACTGGGATTCAGATTTGGGGAATAAACTATGATACTTTTGCCTGCTTTGGGGATAAGAAATAGAGAAACGCAATTGCTACTCACTTCAGACTTCAGTTGTTCTCAGCAGAAACTGCAGAACTAAATGCAGTGGAGATCCCTCAATTTTCAACAATCATTTACTTCAGTTAAGTATGTCCATTTCCTCTCATTACATTTAAACAAGCTTGATGAATCCACCCGTCCCTCTCTCACATCTTCCTTCCCACCTTAATTGGAGCTTTCCCTCCTGTTTGCAGTCATGTCTAGTGGAAGTAGTAATTCACAAGCTGGATTGACTGCCCCAGGCTGTTCTACAGCAGTAAACAATAAAGCAGTCTTATCTCCAATCTCTAAAAGAACCGATTTACAAGTACTGCAACCAAGGAAGGTAGCAGATATAGGTGGCTTACAATTGTGCAGTTTGAGGTTTGGCTGCGGGGTGTGTGGTGGGGTAGTGCTCTGGTGACTTTTGGCTCATGTGCCCATGGAGAGGTCTCCACATGCCAGCTGTGGCACGCGTGCCATAGTTTTGCCATCACAGCTATAGTATATCTTGACTTCAGCAAAGCTTTTGACGAAGTGCACCATGATATCCTAATTAGCAAGCTAACTAGGTGTGGGTTGGATAGATCAAGTGTCAGGTGGATCCACAATTGGCTACAGAATTGTACTCAGAGGGTGATGATTAATGGGTCCTTCTCTAACTGGGAGGACGTAACAAATGGGGTACCCAATTTGGCTGAATAGTTAATACCCTAGAAGACAGAAACATAATTCAAAATGGCCTTGTTAGGATGGAACACTGGGCCGAAAGCAACAGAATGAAATTCAACAAGGATAAGTGCAAAGTACTGCACTATTTATTTATTTGATTTCTACCCCGCCCATCTGGTCTAGAAGACCACTCTAGGCTGCTTCCAGTATAGTAAAAACTGTGAAATAATACAAAAAACCACAAACAATTACATAAATCATATTGTAATAAACAGAATACAACAATACATAAGGAGAGAATAAACAGAAAAGTCAGATATTAACTGGAGGGAAGGCCTGAATGTATAGCCATGTTTTAAATTGACTTTTAAAAGTGTCCAAAGTGGGGGCCGCACGGATCTCAGGAGGGAGATTGGTCCAGAGGCGAGGAGCCACCGCCGAGAAGGCCCAGTTTCGTGTCTTTTCTTTCCAGACCTCCCTCATCGTTAGGCTCCTCAGCCTCACCTCCTGGCTCATGCGGGTGATCCGAGTAGATCTAGGTGGGAGTAGGCGTTCTGCCAAGTATCGGGGTCCTAAACCGTTTAGGGCCTTATATGTAAGCATTAACACTTTGAAGTCAATGCAGAAACGGATGGGCAGCCAATGCAGCATGGCCAGAGTAGGAGAGATATGTTGGCATTTTCTCACTCCAGTGAGGAGTCTGGCCGCCGCATTCTGCACCACCTGAAGTTTCCGCATCAGCTTCAAAGGGAACCCCACGTAGAGCGCATTACATTAGTCTAATCTAGAGATTACGAGCGCATGTACTAAGATAGTGAGCGCCCCCGTGTCTAGGTAAGGTCGCAGCCGGGCAATCCGCCAAAGGTGGAAAAAGGCGGAGCGGACTACCAATGCCACCTGTGTTTCCATGGTGAGCTTTGATTAGCCAGGCCGGGCAAGGATCCAAGGAGGAGGTGGTGGGTCGACAGTGGTCAAGCACACTGGCCACAGAATCAGGCATGACAGGCTGTAAGGTTACCGGGCAAGACGGAGCGCTGGACATCTCTGCTCAACTCACTGTGTTCAAAAAAGGAGAGAGGTCCCGTCGGATGGCCTCCACTTTAGATTTTAAAAAGGCTGCAAACTGGTCAGGTGAAAAACTAGGGGGAGGCCTATCACCCAGACCAGTTCCGGATAGGTTGCGCACTATATGGAATAACTCCGCCTGCTGGTTGGACGCTTCACTTATCTGGTTAGTGAAGTAAGTTCGACAAGCAGCCTTTACCTTAGACAGGTAAAGGTTAGTTGCAACCCTGACAGCTATGCCCTTATAATCCATCGGGTTCTTCCTCCACCTACGCTCTAGCCTTTTCCTATGTCGCTTCAGCGCTCGAAGCTCCTGGTTAAACCAGGGCACTGGCCGAGCTCTACGATGGAGAGGGCGTTTAGGCACGATCGTGTCTATAGCCCTGGTTGTGAAGGTAGACCAGCTATCAACCAGAGCGTCGACAGGAGTGCTAGCCAGGTCCGCCGTGATCCCTCTCATGACATCCTGGAATCCAGCAGGATCCAATAGCCTTCGAGGGTGGACCATAGAAACAGGTCCCTGCTCCCTGCGATGGGGGAGAGCCACTGTGAGCTTACATTTTATCAGGTGGTGATCCGACCATGACAAGGGGACCAACACAAGGTCAGTCACCATCAGACCACACTCACTCCAACTGGTGGAAAAAACCAGGTCCAATGTGTGGCCACCCATGTGGGTGGGACCGTTGACATGTTGGGACATGTTCAAGGAAGCCATGGTTTCCAGGAACTCAAGAGCTGGCCCAGTAGCATCTGCCCCCGCATGCACGTTGAAATCGCCCAAGACCAAAAGCCTCGGGGATCCCAACAATGCCGCGGAGACAAAGTCAGCCAGCTCCGGAAGGGAAGTGGCTGGGTCGCGGAAGCGGGGTAACACAGCAAAATCCCAATACAATCCCTGGCCCCGATTGACACGTGGAGTGCCTCTAGATGTGACTTTACCACCAAGGAGCGCCTAGTAACCTGTAAGCTGGATTTATAAACAATGGCTACTCCCCCCCGCCCCTCCAGTCTACCCTGGTGTTGGACGGCATAACCGGGTGGGCAGACAAGTGCCAAGGGAGGACCAGCCTCCCCGGTAATCCATTTCTTGGTTATGCATGCCAGGTCTGCATCCTCCTCCAGGATACGGTCGTGAATTACCTGGGACTTATTGGACACAGATCTGGCATTCAACAACAACAAGGATAGAGTGGAAGGCTGGCTGGGCTGGCTACCTCGATATTGGGGATTGGACACAGTTTCAGAACAATGAACAGCCGTCAAACATCTGTTCATCGTTCTTCTGACACAAGTAGGATCTGTGCCAATGCCATATCTCCCTCTACCCGTGATCATCGGGATGTTCAGAGCCCCCTCACTGGGCAAACAGATCCTCCACTCCATATCAAGAAAAAGGAAAAAGGGAGGAAAGAAAAAAGAAAGAAGAAGAAAAAGAAAGGAAGTACCCTAAATTAATTCAACAAATTAGATAACACAATACATATATAAGTCAATTAAAGTGCTATCAGTTAGAAATCCCAAATTATAAGATACATTATAAGATACAAGAAGCATCAAAGACACCAAAATCCACACTGAGAATGGTATTATCGTTGTCATTTCCCTCCCATGAGAGACAGCTAAAAGTCGTTGTTAATAGTCTTAGGAGAGCAAGCAGAGAGAGTAAGAAAAATAAATACAGAAAAATAAATCAATTGCAGTTACAAGATGGGGGATACCTGGCTCAGGAAAACTGTGAGCGAGAAGGATCTCGGAATTGTCATAGATCGCAAGCAAAATATTGAGCCAAAAGTGTGATGTAGTGACAAAAAAGGCAAATGCTATTTTAGGTTGCATTAATAGAAGTTGTGATGACCTCCTCACACGTCACAAAGGAGGTGCCACGTCACTCTCACACACTCACTCTATTCACGCTGGCCCCAACCATTCCCTCAAATGACTCTTCAGACTATTAAATGATTTAGAAAATAAAAACTTATGTTTATTGGTTACAACAAAAGGAATGGTAAATCACTTTAATAAATCAAATAATAAGGCAATCACTATAATAAAGTATCACTTACTCACACACTCTCTCACAGACCCTCACTATATAGCACAGTTCTTCACAATAGGAACAAACCCTAACACCCTAACCGGTCCCTAACCAGTACCTATCTGGTCCCTATCAATCCCTACCTAAAGCACTCACACCCATTCACTCCCCTTATATACACTGGCTCCACCCCTTATGTCCCACCCTCCATCACGCTATTGGCAGATGACATGCCTCTACAGCAATGACGGACAGGTGGCTTCCAAGCTACCGTAACATTACCTCCCCCCTTATAAAAGTTGTTTTGTGGGGGAAAGCTAAGGTGCTTTTCACCCAAAACAACTGAACACAGCATTAAACAATACATTTCCCATATTATAACACTTACCGATAAAATATTATACAAGGTTACACAACTATATCATTTTAAATATATTTACAATTAGGTAATTAATCACATATACATACACAAAAACATTACTTTAATAACTATATGCTTCTAAAACCATATTAAACTTCTTTATAAATTTCAAGAGTCCAAATTAGATAATCCGTCGTCTTCTGGTCTTCGGGATAAGGCATCAGTGACACAGTGCATAGTCCCTTTGACTACATTAACCTCAAAATCATAGTCCTGCAAAAGAAGAGCCCATCTCATTAGTTTACTGTTCTGGGCTTTCATTGTCTTTAGCCATATTAGAGGTGAGTGGTCTGTACACAAAATGAAGTGTCTTCCCCAGATGTAAGGCTTTAGTTTCTGGATTGTGTACTCAATGGCCCAACACTCTTTTCCGATGGCAGACATGTGCTTCTCACCCTTTTGGAGTTTCTTCCTCAGGTAGGACACGGGATGCTGGCCTCCGTTGTCATCACACTGGCACAGCATGGCTCCTACCCCGGCGTTAGATGCATTGGTGTAGATGATGAATTCTCTGTTGCAGTCTGGAGCATGAAACACAGGGTGGTTGGTTAAAGCTTCTTTTACCTTCCCGAAAGCCACCTCGCAGTCCTCGGACCATGGGATGCGGTCATCACTCCTTTTCTTTGTCAGCTCGGTTAAAGGCGCTGCAATTTCACTAAATCTGGGGATAAATTTTCTATAATATCCCACTAAAACTATTGGAGCCGACCAAGCGCTAGACGATGGTACTATAATGTTATCTTTTAGCATAGTATCTAACTCTTGGTGCACTTTATTTACATAAGGTCCAGTTACTCTATATGGGATTACAGCTTGTGGGGGTGTGTTACCCGTCTCTATTCCATGCAACACTCCCTTGGCTACATCAGGTTTGCTTGAGAAAACCTGTTGATACTTAGTAACCAGTGCTTTTAGATCACTCTGCTGTTCTATAGTTAGAGCAGGGCTGATCTTCACATCCCCTGGATTAAACTTAGTTTCACCCCTTCCTTCCCAGAATGTTAAATCATGTTCTTCTTTCTCAGCTGCTTTCATTGCAAAATGCACATTTTTTTCTTCTCTATAATATGGCTTAAGAGCATTTATATGAACCACTCTCCTGCCTAGGTGTTCACCTCCTTCGATAATGTAATTAAGGTCACTCATTTTGTAAATGACCCTGTAAGGTCCGTCCCAATTTAATTGTAGCTTATTTCCTTTGATGGGTCTCAACATCAGTACCTCATCTCCAGGGTTAAACTGTCTTTCTCGAGCCTTTCTATCATACCAAACTTTCTGTTTGACTTTTTGTGCTTTTAAATTTTCAGCAGCCAATTCTAGATTTCTTTTGAGGCTGTTCATTAATGAGTCTATATAGGTGACTACATTTTGAGGATCTTCCTCTACCACCTGTTCCCAATTTTGCTTAATTAGATCAAGTGGACCTCTCACTTTTCTCCCAAATAGTAATTCAAAAGAGCTGAACCCGGTATTCTCTTGTGGGACTGATCTGTAGGCATATAAACGTAATTGTAATTTCTGGTCCCAGTTATTAGGGTTCTCAGCTAAATATGCTTTAATCATTCTCATAAGGGTCCCATTGAATTTCTCTGTTAACCCATTACTTTGAGGATGATAGGGAGAAGTTTCTAAATGTTTAACGCCACAAATCTGCCACAATCTCTTCATCAGTTTGGATGTAAATGATGTTCCTAAGTCTGTTATAATCTCTGAAGGAAAACCCATCCTACTCATATAGTTTACAGTGCATCAGCTACAGTATGGTTCTCAATGTTTCTCAGAGGAATGGCTTCAGGGTATCTTGTGGCATGATCAATAATGGTAAGAATAAACCTGTTTCCCCTTTTTGTAACTTTAGGTAATGGTCCAATAATGTCTACTCCAGTACATTTAAAAGGTGTGGAGATAACTGGTAAAGGGCATAGCTTAGCTTTAGTCCTGTCATGGTTATGACCCTGTTTTTGGCACACATCACATCTCTGACAGAAATTTCTAATTTGTTTTCCTATTTCAGGCCAATAAAAGTTCTGAGTTATTCTCTGTTTGGTCTTATTTATACCTAAATGTGCAGCAAATATGTCTGAATGTCTCCTTTCTAAAACCATTGAGCGATATTTATCTGGCACAACTAACTGGCTTCTAATCTCATGACCCCCTTTAGAAATATTCATCAGTGTTTCTCTGTACAGCAAACCATGTTTGATAAGGAATTTTTCAGGGGATTCAGGGGATAATTCTCTGCTAGCCACTTTATCAAAACAACATTTTAAAGTGGGATCTGCTTGCTGCTCTTGGGAAAATATATTTTTCTGTGGTATTTCTAGTGAAAATGCCTCAGCTTGGGGTATGTTTTCATCTCCCCCTTGGCAGTCAGTAACATTTTCAGCTGCCTCAGTTTGTTCTTGATGTGATCGAGTAATTACTAACGCACTCTTAACGTGTTTTGAGAGGTCTGTCCCTATAAGTACTGCTGCAGGTATTTGCGAGGAAATTCCAACACGCCAATTTCCTTGCCATCCTCGATAACTAATTAAAACTTCTGCTACAGGCAAAACCAACACTTCTTTTCCAGTCCCTTTGATTGTCATATGTTCATTAGGAATAATGTGCCTCTGAGGTATAATATCAGGTGACAAAGGGTAACCTGTGAGCACGTGTCTCTTAAAGCTAAATAGTTGTTTTCAAATATTCCTATATTATCACCAGCTGATTCAAATAATTGGGAATCAATTCTTATGTATAGACAGTGTCTTATTTCAGCAATAGGAATATTATCGTCATAACTTGAGACCTCTCCACTAAAAGTATCAATTGTAGAGCCCTCTGCTGGCGTTTCCATGACAACAGGCTCCTCTCTAGGGGAAGCTATCTAATCATTCTGAATACAGTAAACAGATTTGGCCTTGTTTAAATTCATTTTCTGAGGTAAAATTTCTTTATTTTCTTTTGTTTTATGGCATTGGGAAGCAATATGGCCCTTCTCATGGCAATTGAAGCAAATTCTGTCACTCCATGAGCTTTTCCCAGCCACTTTATCTTTTCCCTCCAAAATCTGGCTCTTGGCTTGGCCCTGTTCTGAAGGTTTTCCAACAAAATGGCTGCCCATTTTCTGCTGGCTCTTAACTTGCCCTTTGATATATCTACAGTCAACCCTCGACTTACAAACGGCTCGAGTTACAAACATTTCGACTTACAAACCACTCTGATAGAAAAATATTGACTCGACTTGCACACTTAGATTCGAGTTACAAACCAAAAAAATGTGTTTGAGGTGGGGAAAGCATGAAGTTTGAACTTTCAGTTAACCGTTGGCCAGTGAAGAGGGTGCTTATCTACTTCCTCGCTCTTCCCAGGGTTTTGAGAGTGGATTTGGAGACAGTCTTCAGACTGCCTGGTACTGCCTGGTACTGCTGGTATTGCCTGGTACAGTGCGGTACGGACTGTATTTTTATTTTTTGGCGCTTTTTTAATTTTTGATTTTTGTATTTTTAAAAGGTGTTCCCTCCCTCCTTTGCTGCCCCCCCTTTCCCCAAAAGGTGCTTGTATTGGCTTGTCTTGATTTAAAAGGTGCTTTTCAAGGTGATCTGTTGTCTGAAAGGTGCTTGGTTTTTTCCAGAAGGTACTTGTCTTGGCTGAAAATGTGCTTTTCAGGGTGTTCTGTTGAAAAGGTGTCTGTTCCCTCCTTCTCTCCCTCATTTCTTTCCTTTTTTTTTTAACCTAAGTCATCTTAGATTAAAAGGAAAAAAAGAAAGAAAGTCTGCCCCTAGTGGTAGGAACAGATTAACCGGCTTTGCCTTAGTTCCTATGGGAAATGCCCCTCAACCTAAGAACCAAAAACAGCCGGAACAGATTAATTGGTTTTCAGTGCATTCCTATGGGAAATGCTGATTCGACTTACAAACTTTTTGACTTACAAACTGCCTTCCAATTCGGATTAAGTTTGTAAGTCGAAACCCCACTGTAGTGTTGTCCTCCCATGTTTTCCTCATGTTTTTTCCCTCAGAATACATAGGCTTTCTAATTTGGGAAATGAAATCTGCAATCTCAGCTGCCTGTTTAACATCTGACGGTCGTTTGTCTTTCACCAAGTATTTAATTTCACCATGCAAAAGGGAATAGAACTGTTCCAACCCTATAATATTTTTAAATTGTTGAATTGTCTGCACACCCTCTTGCGCTAACCACTTATCTAAACATTTAACTACACCGGCACCAAGCTGTGTGTAAGATTCCTCTGGTTTCTTTGACAGTGTTCTGAATTTCTGTCTCAGCTGTTCTGCATTTATGCCAAACCTAGCAAACACCATCTTTTAAAATTCAGAATAATTTTTAATCATATAGATTGGCATGTAAGCGTAGACTTCAGCCAGACACCCACTAATTTGAGATCTTAAAATTATCATTTTCTCTGACTCTCTGACAGAGAAATCTGCACATGCTCTTTCAAAAAGAGTCAAAAATGCTTCGGGACAGTCTCCCTGTTTATAAGAAGGGAATTTCTTTAAATCTGATTTTGACAACTGTGCTTCCTCAGAGTTGGAATTTCTGTTATTGTTGTTGTTCTGGTTCATTAGTTCCAATCTAATTTCAAAAGACATTCTCTCTCTCTCTCTCAAGGGCCATTTTCTCTCTTTCTATTTCAGCCTCTCTGTCTCTCTGGGCAATCCTTTCCTCCACCTCTAGCTGTTTCAATTTTTCCTCTTTTTCTAATTCTAATTGCCTCATTCCGAATTCATGTGCTTGTGCCAACTCAAATGTTCTGAGGTCTGTTGAATCACCTCTAGAGGACTCTTCCTCCTGAGCTGAGGAAAATCTTTCCTCTCCCCCATTAAACTGTTCATCTGAACTAGCTGCCATCTCAGCAGATCTTGGTTCAAGTTCAGTTTTTCTACTACGGGTTAAGGGCTTTTTATTCACACAAAAGGCTCTTCTCTCTATTTTCCAAGCCTCTGTTTAAAGTGACTTTTTTCCTTTCTGTGCTATGGTCCGTGATATTTAGTTGCAGTGTTCACCAGCACACAGCTAGTAACAGTAACTAAGATTCTTTGGCTTCTGGCCTTTTACACTGGGCCCCTTGCCAAACTAAGGATACTTTATTATTTTGCCTTTGGCACCACTCTAAATTTAATACAGCTCTACCCACTCCTAGGTTTGGCTGTTTTTCAAATGGAGATCCCTCAGCTTTTAGCTGCCCTTGGTCTTTGCGATGTCCCCTCAGATTTACCCTAACTCAGGACACACTGACCAAATCACCACAGCCTTTGCCTTGGGTCACTTTCCCTCACAAAATGGACACCACAGAGCTGGACAAGTACACTCTCAGTTTACACACTGAAGTTATAGCGTGCCTCTACTAGATTTGCTCCCCGTGAGCCAAATCCTAGAAGGTAACCCACGCTTTCCACTTCAGGTGCCCCTAACTGAAACCTTTGCTCTGGTCACTTTGGCCAAGGCTTTACTGGACAACTCGTATCCCACCGCTGGACCCCAGTTTTATTGTGACGACCTCCTCACACATCACAAAGGAGGTGCCACGTCACTCTCACACACTCACTCTATTCACGCTGCCCCCAACCATTCCCTCAAATGACTCTTAAATGATTTTGAAAATAAAAGCTTGTGTTTATTGGTTACAACAAAATGAATGGTAAATCACTTTAATAAATCAAATAATAAGGCAATCACTATAATAAAGTATCACTTACTCACACACTCTCTCACAGACCCTCACTATATAGCACAGTTCTTCACAATAGGAACAAACCCTAACACCCTAACCGGTCCCTAACCAGTCCCTATCTGGTCCCTACTTAAAGCACTCACACCCATTCACTCCCCTTATATACACTGGCTCCACCCCTTATGTCCCACCCTCCGTCACGCTATTGGCAGATGACATGCCTCTACAGCAATGACGGACAGGTGGCTTCCAAGCTACCATAACAGAAGTATACTTTCCAAATCCCATGAGGTGCTAGTCCCTCTCTATTCACTGGTTAGGCCTTACCTTGAGTACTGTGTCCAGTTCTGGACATCACACTTCAAGAAGGATGCTGACAAATTGGAACAAGTTCAGAAGATGGCAACAAGGATGATCAGGGGGCTGGAAACCAAGCCTAATGAGGAATGGTTGAAAGAACTGGGCATGCTTAACCTTGAGAAAAGAAGACTGAGGGGTGATATGATAGCATATTTCAAATATTTGAAAGGCTGTCACACAGTGGAGGGGCAAGATCTATTCTTGATCATCCCAGAGTGCAGGACATGTAACAATGGACTCAGATTAAAGGAAGCCAGATTTTGGTGGAGTATCAGGAAAAACTTCTTAACTATTAGAGCTGTACAACAATGGAACCAGTTACCTCGGGAGTTGGTGAGTGCTCCAACACTGGAGGTATTCAAGAAAACTTAGATAATCACCTGGCAGATATACTTTAATTGTATTCCTGCATTGAGCAGGCTTTGGACTCGATGGCCTTGTAGGCCCCTTCCAACTTCACTTTTCTATGATTCTATGATAGTTGGATCTACCATGAGAAGACAAGACTTGCTGAAGTAGACAATAATGCCAGGAAAAGTGAAATGCAGTAAGAAAAAAAGGCCAAATGTGACATGGGGTGACCTGATAGTGGCCTTTAGTTAACAACAGGACCATTTGGAGGATATTAATTCTAATTAGGTTGCCTAAAGTCAGAAGCAGCTTGACAGGATATGAAAAAAAGATTGGTTGCCACCATGTGTTGGGCCTTTGCATTTGAGTTATCCATATCTTTAATGATTCAAGTAGTTGCGGATTGTTGCCATCCCATTGCTGTTTGCCAATAGCTCTTTTTCTTTATCCCCATACACTAGGCACAGCACTTTGGCAAGTGAGAATGATGATGGGGGAGGGTACAAAGATATACATTTCTATGCAAGTCATACTGTGGTAAAAGTTTTGTTAGGTCAAAAAGACACAAAAATGCACAAAATATTGGAATTACAGATCTCTTTGTCAGATGTTACATAAGTACACTTGCAGTCTTCTGGTGTCTTTGTGGCTTGCTTAATAAAGGTATTACTCTAGTATGGATTTTAGAATTTGCTTTATGACCAACCTGGATATCTCTGCTTTCATTTCTACTCAAGGATAATGCATATCTTCAAGAGTGTTACAAGAGAGAAGATTCTGCACAGGCTACAGTACAGGAAAGGAATGATACAATATGATAAATTGCAAGGTTACATTTAATTGACATGGTAGATAATTCTGGATGAGCTAAAAAGGCTGCAGTGTGATACACTTCCTTGTGGTACCCCCCCTCATACGTCTTCCCCAGACTGTGGCTATAAAACCTGCTCTAACCAAAGCTTACTGTATGTTTCCTGCTGAGGCTCTGACTCTCTAATATCATGTTGTATGTCACTGTTACCCTGCCTTGTGGACACTAATATTGAAATTTATCTTCCTAGTGTTTCTTTTCCTTCCCATTTCTTTTCTTCTCCTTGCAGAAGGCAAAACATATTTGCCAGCAGATAGAAGGAAAAAATAGTAGCTGGTCAAATGTATATGGGTTTAATAGTAATGCAACACAGCAAAATAAAGCACAAGAATTTTGCAAGGTTGTGATATGCAGTTTGTTGTTTAAACTAGCCAGGGTATCCAGGAAGTTTGTTCACAAGCAGCAGTTCCAAGGTGGATGAGGAAGAGTTTTCATTAGTTTGTTTGTTCAGTAGTTTAGTCGTGTCCGACTCTTCGTGACCCCATGGACCAGAGCACGCCAGGCCCTCCTATCCTCCACCGCCTCCCGGAGTTGTGTCAAATTCATGTTGGTTGCTTCGATGACACTGTCCAACCATCTCATCCTCGGTCGTCCCCTTCTCCTCTTGCCTTCACACTTTCCCAACATCAAAGTCTTTTCCAAGGAGTCTTCTCTTCTCATGAGATGGCCAAAGTACTGGAGCCTCAGCTTCAGGATCTGTCCTTCCAATGAGCACTCGGGGTTGATTTCCTTTAGAATTGATAGGTTTGTTCTCTTTGCAGTCCAGGGAACTCTCAAGAGTCTCCTCCAGCACCACAATTCAAAGGCATCAATTCTTCGGCGGTCAGCTTTCTTTATGGTCCAGCTCTCACTTCCATACAACACTACAGGAAAAACCATAGCTTTGACTATTCGGACTTTTGTTGGCAAGGTGATGTCTCTGCTTTTTAAGATGCTGTCAAGGTTTGTCATTGCTTTCCTCCCAAGAAGCAGGCGTCTTTTAATTTCGGGGCTGCTGTCTCCATCTGCAGTGATCATGGAGCCCAAAAAAGTAAAATCTGTCACTGCCTCCATATCTTCCCCTTCTATTTCCCAGGAGGTGATGGGACCAGTGGCCATGATCTTAGTTTTTTTGATGTTGAGTTTCAGACCGTTTTTTGCACTCTCGTCTTTCACCCTCATTACAAGGTTCTTTAGTTCCTCCTCACTTTCCGCCATCAGAGTGGTATCATCCGCATATCGGAAGTTGTTGATATTTCTTCCTGCAATCTTAATTCCAGCTTGGGATTCCTCCAGTCCAGCCTTCCGCATGATGTATTCTGCATATAAGTTAAATAAGCAGGGTGACAGTATACAGCCTTGTCGTACTCCTTTCCCAATTTTGAACCAATCCGTTGTTCCATATCCAGTTCTAACTGTTGCTTCCTGTCCCACATATAGGTTTCTCAGGAGATGGATAAGGTGGTCAGGCACGCCCATTTCTTTTAGGACTTGCCATAGTTTGCTGTGGTCCACACAGTCAAAGGCTTTTGCATAGTCAATGAAGCAGAAGTAGATGTTTTTCTGGAACTCTCTGGCTTTCTCCATAATCCAGCGCATGTTAGCAATTTGGTCTCGAGTTCCTCTGCCCCTTCGGAATCCAGCTTGTACTTCTGGGAGTTCTCAGTCCACATACTGCTGAAGCCTACCTTGTAGGGTTTTGAGCATAACCTTGCTGGCGTGTGAGATGAGTGCAATTGTCCGGTAGTTGGAGCATTCTTTGGCACTGCCCTTCTTTGGTATTGGGATGTAGACTGATCTTTTCCAGTCCTCTGGCCACTGCTGAGTTTTCCAAACTTGCTGGCATATTGAATGTAGCACCTTAACAGCATCATCCTTTAAGATTTTAAATAGTTCAACTGGAATGCCATCACCTCCACTGGCCTTGTTGTTAGCCAGGCTTTCTAAGGCCCACTTGACCTCACTCTCCAGGATGTCTAGCTCTAGGTCAGCAACTATATTGTCTGGGTTGTCCGGGATATCCAAAACTTTCTGATATAATTCCTCTGTGTATTCTTGCCACCTCTTCTTGATGTCTTCTGCTTCTGTGAGGTCCCTTCCATTTTTGTCTTTTATCATGTCCATCTTTGCACAAAATTTTCCTCTAATATCTCCAATTTTCCTGAACAGATCTCTGGTTTTTCCTTTTCTGTTATTTTCCTCTATTTCTCTGCATTGTTCATTTAAGAAGGCCCTCTTGTCTCTCCTTGCTATTCTTTGGAAGTCTGCAGTCAGTTTTCTGTAACTTTCCCTATCTCCCCTGCATTTTGTTTCCCTTCTCTTTTCTGCTATTTGTAAGGCCTCGTTGGACAGCCATTAGGACCTAGACAAAAAAAGTCCCCTAGTTTTACCACTTGTCCTTTGCCATAAAATGAGGGGGTGGTATAAGGGGATAAATTGAGGAACAAGGCCTAGTGGCAGCAGTGTCAGTAATAGTTCTTCTCAACGTATGCATGAGATGTGACTTGATGGGAGCAGGGGACTGGGCATTACCAGTACAAGTGAGTAAAAACATTGTTTTTGTCCTTTTTAATGAGAACTTTGCCAATATCTTTACATTCTGGATGGGAAGAAAATTTGTGTGTGTGTGTGTGTGTGTGTGTGTGTGTGTGTGTGTGTGTGTGTGTGTGTGTGTGTGTGTGTGTGTTTGTAGTGGATGTGGGAGAAACTGGAGCTTAAATATTAATTTATCCAGCACAGGGCTTCAGTTATTTTTTCTTATTTATATTTATTTAATAAAAACTACAAATTATTTATATTTATATAATATTATATAGAGAGATTATATTTATATTTATTTAATAAAAACTATAGAACTAGAGTATGTGGACCAAGAACTCTCAAAAGTACAAGCTGGATTTCGAAGGGGCAGACGAACTAGAGACCAAATTGCTAACATGTGCTGGATTATGGAGAAAGCCAGAGAGTTCCAGATAAACATCTACTTCTGCTTCATTGGCTATGCAAAAGCCTTTGACTGTGTGGACCACAGCAAACTATGGCAAGTCCTTAAAGAAAGCCTGCAGGATCAGATAAAAAATCTATGATCTTGTTGGAAGTAACTCGTTCTCATTTGAGTTTTTTAAAAAATTATTCCTGTTATTTGTGATATATACATGTTTCAAGGAGAGTTGGTGTGCTAGTTTGCTGCAAAAACAGTTAAGAGTCTTGTGGTGCTGTAAAGACTTGATCGTTTTATCTGGCATATGTGAAGACGCAGACTAAAGTCCATGAAAAATATGTATGTGAAATAAAATCTATTAATTATTTTAAAATGGGAGTGCTTTATCTATCTCCTGAGAAACCTATACAGTATGTGGGACAGGAAGCAACAGTTAGAACTGGAGATGGAACAACTGATTGGTTCAAAATTGGGAAAGGAGTACGACAAGGCTGTATATTGTCCCCCGGCTTATTTAACTTATTTGCAGAATACATCATGCGAAAGACTGGACTGGAGGAATCCAAAGCCAGAATTAAGATTGCCGGAAGAAATATCAACAGCCTCCGATATGCAGATAATACCACTCTGATAGCAGAAAGTGATGAGGACTTAAAGAACCTCTTAATGAGGGTGAAATAGGAGAGTGCAAAAAGCGGCCTGAAACTCAACATCAAAAAAACTAAGATCATGGCCACTGGTCCCATCACCTCCTGGCAAATAGAAGGAGAAGAGATGGAGGCAGTGACAGATTTTACTTTCTTGGGCTCCATGATCACTGCAGATGGAGACAGCAGCCACGAAATTAAAAGACGCCTGCTTCTTGGGAGGAAAGTGATGACAAACCTCGACAGCATCTGAAAAAGCAGAGACATCACCTTGCCAACAAAGGTCCGCATAGTCAAAGCTATGGTTTTTCCTGTAGTGATGTACGGAAGTGAGGCCTGATGGTGAAGGGTAGCCTGTTGCTCGGAAGTGAGTGGAAGGCTCCGGAGTGAGGGAAATAAACCATTGCAGAGAAAGGAATGGGAAAAAGGAGGCAGGAGTTTGAGTCCGGGCTAACCCC